>NC_066854.1:4483351-4734618 GCF_001640805.2 Lates calcarifer
TTTAACCTTGCTAGGCCAACTTTGACCACATAATTTGACAAAGAGCACATTTGTATTGTAGAAACCAAAGCTGTTGTGGAATAAAGATGAGACAATGATGAGACAAAAGTATATGTAGAAGGAGAGGGGAAAAAGTAGGTAAGATGTAGAGAAGAAGGGTCTGGGAGAGAGTAGATGTTGGGAGAAAAGGGAAGAAAAGAGAAGTGTGGAGGACTGGGGGAGGAAAGGGCAGTGGCAGAGGAGGAAGAGGCAGCAGGGGATACAAAGGGAGGCGAGGACAAAGGCAAATGAAAGAGGGACAAAAGAAGAAGAGAAGGAGAGGAGGTGATGAAGAGAACATATCGACAGAGGACAGAATCAGCAGGAAGGTGGGGAGGAAGGAGAGGGAGCAAGGAAAGAGCAAAGAGGGGAGGAGGAGATGGGAGGAGGAGACGGGAGGGGTGTGTGATTGGGGACAAACCAAGGTGGAACTCTGATGATGCTAAATTTGGCAAAAGGAGAAGACTTCTGTGTGTGTGTGTGTATGTCGGGAGACTTGCTGAATCGGCCGTGGTTCCAGTTTCACGCCTCTGAGTTTGACAGAGGGGAAGAGAGAGAGAGAGGGAGAGAGAGAGGAGGAGCGAGAGAGAGGGTCCCTAGCCAGTAATGTTCCCTCAGGGTGGACGGATGAATGGATGGTGGGAGGGAAGGAGGGAGGTGAGAGGAGAGAAGGAGGCAGGCAGGAAAGGGGACAAAGTAAGAGAAGGAAATTTATACCTACCTGCAAACACACCATCACGTTATCGCACAGAGGACACACATGTTCTTCCACTAAAGTCTTTATCAGCATCTTCTGCTGATTACAAGTATATCTAATAGTGCTGTGAATTGGCCCTTTACTTACAAATCTTCTCAACACATAACCATAAGTTTTGATATTGATTTTCTACCTTTACTATCAGCTCAGTGTCAAGTCAAAACCACTGCGGGAGAAAAATTTGTTTTTGACCGCTTTCTGCTTGTTAAAACCCCTTAACAAACACCTCTTTTTTAAAGTGTACAGCCAAAATGTTACAGGAAGTTGTAGTAGGAGGCAGCAATTTTCTAATTTTACTGTATATTTTATTCTCCTGTTACAGAAGGCTAAAGGAAAAAAAAGCCTTAGCTATTGTTGCAGTGATCTTTTCAAGGAATCGCATCATTTGAATCATCTGCTTTCAAAATATAGCTGACTGCCTTCTTTGTGTTCAGAGGCTCTGTAGTGCATCTGGTGCTGGTGGTGTCCTTTAGATCATTTTCAAATAAAAATACCAAACATTCTCTAGTTCCAGCTTCTTAGTTGTGAAAATTTGCTGCTTTTCTTTGTCTGATATTGTAGCAAATTGGTCATTTTCGGGGGTTTGGACAAAACAGGTTGTTTGAAGACATTTCAAGATATCTTAGCCTTTGGGAGTTAGAACATTCATTGATGTCTAACATTTAATTTATTATTTATTATTGAGAAAATAACTGGCAGAACAATCATTAGTTGGTGCCCGTCCTGAAAGTTTTCCATTCATCAGTCAGTTGTTGGTGTCTGTTTGACAGTGAAACCGTTGCGTTCACATCATCTTTTTGGAAAATCTGCAGGTCAAACAATTATCGCACATGTACATTCAGAAATAGGCACTGCAAGATGGTAGCTATCTGCCTTACACTGACATCACTACCAAGCAAGGAACAGTCACAGCTTGCAAATTCACAATATCCTATAACTATGAGAAAAAACAAATACAGGCAACTTAATATTTACTGTAATGATTTGCCTGTCTCAGCTTGTGGTTTCAGGTGTCCTCAAGTTGATTTTCATATTGCACTGAAGTGAACTCAACTAAAAGTAATGAATGCTGGAAGAGTGAGAAATTAACTTAGACATCTATGTTCATTCAAGACTTGTTGGCACTTATTTAAAATATAAATGAATATGTGGTTGAGGCTAAAACATGCAAGGCCACAGTCATGGTTCTCAAATCCCTGACCCCAGTTTGAACTTTACCCTGTAATCTGTAAAAGTACTGAAGACCAGCCAAAATACACATGTGGAATGAGCCACACATATAAATTATTTGCATGTGTGTGTCTGTTTCCTGTACAGGCTCTTTACATACACACCTGTGAAAAGCTACCTGACTCTAGTTATGCAAAGCATGCAAATCAATTGCTATTTATTCTTCCAAAGAGGACACTTTGATACCTTAAGTCAGTGTGTATATGACTGTGTGGGTGTGTTGTGTCTGCAAGTCTTGCTCTTTAATACATATAAGCTTCAAAATGTGTCTTGCTAAGCAAAAAAGAGTGTGTGTGTGTGTGTGTGTGTGTGTGTGTGTGTCAGCGTTGAGGTGTGTGCTAATGGACATCTAAATGCTGCTGATGTTTTGTTGGATAGTTTAAGGGCCCTCAGGTCCCCTTAGACCAATATTGGGAGAGAAAAAGTGAGGGAGAGAATGTGACTTCTGCAAATCGCTTTGACAAGGACACCCGTGCCTCGAGCGGCGTCCTCTTTCGCCTCATCGAACACACACACACACAAATACACACACATACTGCGACATCCACACCTCAGCAGAATCGTGAGGTGACTGTTGCGCTCTGAACAGCTGACTTGGTAGAGGACGTTTGTGTGAGTGTGTGTGAGTTGTGCTGAATCCAGTTTTAATTCAGTTTTGAGAGTGAACTGAGAGCTTGTAAATAATGAGAGTCTTAATTTTCTGAAATAATGTGCAGTGGACAAAGGAAACTTGCTGAAATATTTGGGGAAAAAAATCAATCACATGTTGACTAAACTGAAGGTGAACTCGCCTTTTATCCTGATTTCCAGCAAATGAGCCTTTCATTAAAATGAAAAAAAAAAAGCCTTGTAGTGAGGAAAATACATTACATTTTACTAAATAGTTTTGAAAAAGTTGGAAGGTAATTTATCCAAGTTAAAAATTAAAACATGAAACTTTAGTTAGATTTTGACACTGTAGCTGCATCAGTCATAAAAAAGAGACAGCTTTGAGAGAGTTTGCAATAATAGAACTTTAAAATAAAAAGAATATGCTTTATGCACTCAGTCTCATTAACAATCACACACTTGCCATTGTTACTCGAACTCAAAACTGATCATTATCTCCTCAAATCACTTAACACACATGAGCCCTCCTCCAGCCCAGCTTACCTCAAAGTCATTGGCCTTGTTGTAGTGCATGTTGAGTGCCCTGAAAAGCTCGGCGTCGCGCCCCACCGTCAGCTCCTCCGCAGCAGTCACACCCTCATTGATGGCCTGCCGGGCAAACTTCTCCATCTGGATGTAGTAGAACTCCCTGAAGTTGCTGAACCACTTGATCAGCTGGGAGGTGATGCAGCGATTGAACTAGGATAGTGAAAAGAGAAGAAGAAAAATGAGTTAGATTTGAAGTTGTTTGAATTTAAAACAAAATGAATTCTGTTTGATGGTGCTGTAGCTTTATTATAGCACAGCCTGATGTTTGCTTTGGTTCTTATTTGCATGGTGGTATGTCATCAAATTTGACCTGAACTGGGCCTCTGTGTGAGTGCTTCCAACATCTCCATATGAATTGAACCAGTTTGTTTACAGAGTGTATTTCACATGCAGTTATAACTCCCCATACAAGGTCAGTACTTGAAAATTTTACTTTTTCACTTAAAGAAAACTTTATCAACACTGAGCTGAGGTCTTTGTGTACTTAAAAATTGATCTAACAGGCAGCCTTAAACACAGGAATCATTGAAAGAAAATTGGCAGCCGAACCTTGAGTTTCCTCTGTGGTGAAGAAAACCAATGATCACTGCTTTTCTTTTTTCTTTTTCAGGTGGTTTGGTCAATGTTAAATTTGTCTTTTTGAAATCAAGCAACTTTAGTTTTACTTTAGTTTCCAAAAGCATGTGCAAAGGTGGAAATGACAGATGGAAAAGATGATCTGACTGATTTGTACACTGTGTGTGTGAGATTGTACATAACTAAACAAATGAATGTGAAAATAGAGTTTGCATACCAACCTTAGCTAAATGAAAGAATTGAATATATTTTTATAAGCATGTGATCACTGCAGGTTGTATGTAAATCATTTGTAGGCTTTTGGAGTAGTTGTATTTGTGTATGTGAGATATCTACTCGCCCTCTTGCATTTTCCTCTCTTTCTCATAAGAAACAAAACATGGACTAAAAAAAAACACAGTGTCAGCCCAGTGAAAGTGCATGTGTGTGTTTGTGTGTGTGTGTGTTTGGTGAAGGGGAAAAACGGCTTTGACACGGAGATTAAGCTCAGTATTGTTACAAGACATTGTCTCACAGGAACAAGGGATGAGCGAGAGAGATAGGGGGGAAAGAAAGAGGGAGAGAGAGATGAATGGAACGAGGTGGCATGGAAAAAGGAATGCAGTGAGAGAGAGAGAGACAAGCGGAGGATGACAGAGAGGGAAAGAGATATTTTTTCAGGAGCGGTCAGAAGGGTGACATAATGGAGCATAATTGGGGGGGTGGGGGGTATGTCAGAGTGTGTGCGTGTGTGTGTGTCTGCAGCAGAAGGAAAGGGAGTTGGTTCTACAAAGCATAGTGACAGGAGGGGAAAGTGTGTGTATGTGTGTGTGTGGTGGTGTTTTTTTTTTTTTGACCTACAAAAGAGTTGCATGAAAGGAACGTGATAACTCAGCAATTAAAACACAAACACACACCACAGTTACCCACATAAGACGATGTCATCTGTCCATTTACAAGCACAAACAGCAACCTAACACACAAACAACATGTGCACACAAAGTAAGTAATTGGCAACAGTTTAAATGCAATAAAAAAAAAAATTCTGTCCATATTAGTAAAAATAAAATCCCTGGGTTTCCCTGGATGTCATGTTGTCTTTCCAATGAAGATTTTTTCAGTTTTGTGACAGTTTACAAGCAAAACACTTTTCTAAATTATTAGTTGGTTTAGAAAATCTGCTTCCTGCCAAAAGCTTTGTATACTAAGTCTTTTGTTTGTTTTTTTTAGGGTTAGGGTTAGGCAGTTGGCAGTCTATAGCGAAAATGCTTTTAGTTGCCGTACTATGTTTGGCCACTGGGATAAGCTCACTGCAAGGTGGACCTCGCTTCACTGTATAACCTAACATAACAACGTTAGGACCTAGACAGTCTCTTATAGGTCTTTCTGAGAACCTTTTGTACTAATCAGAGACTGATTGTAGCCTAAAATCTGTGTGTTTTAAAAAAGGTGGACATTTCAGGAATGACTTCACATGTAGACAGGAGAAGGCAATACAAACAGACCACCATCTGACCACCTGCCCTCACACCCCACCCGCTGTCCCGTCCAGCTCGTCACAATCAGCACAAACCAAAAAAAAAAAAAAATAGAGAGAGAGAGACAAAAGACAGAAAGAGAATGGGGGTGGTGGGTGAGGGAGGGGGGCAAAACGCTGAGCTTGAGGAATGCCATTTTCTGTTTACAACGAAAAGGGGGAAAGAGAGAGTGTCAGAGAAAGTGTCAGGGTGCCCCAACTCCCCCCTTCTTCCCTTGACGGCGGGTGTTGTCACTCCCCCCCAGGCCATTTTAGAAGGGCAAACGCACACATCCTTAAAGAATCTGCCCACTTCAACCAGATTCGTCGTAGCTCGGCACATTTTATAGAGGACAGTGTGAATGTGCACGATCAACATAAATCCTCGAGTTCTAACGCTGAAGGTTTTCCTGTGGATCCTGGAGGAATAGCTGTTGTAGTAACTTTCAAATTATGTTTTAAGGTATTTCTGCTTTACTCGACACTATACACTGTTTGTGTGTGTGTGTGTGTGTGTGTGTGTGTGTGTGTGTGTGTGTGTGTGTGTGTGTGTGTGTGTGCGTGTGTGTGTGTGTGTGACAAGTTCATGAGGCAGTTACAAGAACAGCTTACAAAACCATTGATTCACAGTTACAGAGTAGTTGTAGTTTAGAATAGATTTTGGTTGCTTGATTTCTTGATTTATAGCAGTGTCTCGTAATCCCATGTGGAATGAGCCAAATGTTTGGCATGACACGATAATAAAAACTAACTCTATGCTATTGTATATAGTCAAATCAGCTACTTGGTTTTATTGTAACATGTAACACCTGATCTAACCGAGGGTTGCATTTCTTGAGAGCAAGAAGAAAAAATACTCTAAATTATCCCTATAAACCTTAAGCCTGAGCAAAAACTGAGCAATTAAGAAAGCAGTGTTTTAACATTTCCCATTTAAAAACAGTCTAAATATGGCTACATGGTTTCATGGTGCATATCTCTGCCTTCACACCAGTGCATTTTGTGGCTCCACTGTCTTCACAATTCATGAAGACTGCAAATCTTGGGGCAGATTTAAATGCTCTGTCATCTAGAGGAAGCACTTAAACATGTAATTACTGAAGTTCAGTTCTATCAGTATCATTAGGCTAGCTATTGCTGGTTCATATCCTGATGTTGCCAAATTGGCTGTGTAACTCTAATTGACAAGACGGGTGAGAGGCAGGTTGGCTGCTAATTGATTCCTGCTGAGACGGCGGCATCAAGATGTCATTTCAGCCTCTCAATGCAAGAGTCTTCAGGGCTCTCACTGATAAATGTGTCAGTGCTTCCTTTTTAGTGCGTGCGCATGTGTGTGTTAGCGAGAGTGTACAGTATGTAAAAGCCCTCAGCTCAGCTGGCAGGGAACTTGTGAGTGAGAGTGTGTGTGAGTCAGGAGGAACTCCCCGAGCCAGTGAGCGTCTAATTAATCCTAACTCCTCCAGTCTTAACAAGGTCTTAATTACTCTCACTGACTCTCTCAAGACAAGACAGCAGCGACCTCAGCGTCTCATGCTAACATATATGATTGTCTGGTCAGAAGGCAAGAGCTTTCACTATGCAATTAAGATCCCATGTGTTTGTGTGTGTGTGCTTGCTCATCTGTGCCTAAAACAGTTGTCAGCTCAACCCACTTCCCACACCGAGTGAGGCGGACATTGTGTATAAGAGGCTCATCTTTAAGAACCAGTTTCCCATAGACAAAGTCCATTCAAGTCCAATTAGGGGAAGCCATTCAGGGCCCTAATTCCCTTACAGTGAATCTGCCTGATCCTCCTAACACATGCTACTTATTGTTCCCTGGGAAGGAGGGGGGAGGAGGGGTGAAGGGGGGGAGGAGGGATAGTGGTAACAGAGAGGGTGAGAGAGAGAAGAAGAAAAAGAGACATTGACCCGGATTTTGGAAATATGGTAATGATGAGGGTAATGAATGCAATGGGACAATGAAATGGGACACACACATACACAGACAGACAGCAACAGGGTGCTTTCTCTGCTCAGTCCTCAACACACACACACACACGTTACCAAAGCCTTGAAAAGAACAGCCTTGTTCATCACAAATAGGATTATCCATGATTCATTTTTTTTATTAAGCGAAAGAATATCTGCAGAGTTCCTCCCACAGTTAAATATGATGGATTAACTGAGATTACAACTCAATTAAAACTCAATTTGACTGTAAACCACTATTTGCATATGATATGAATATTAAGAATCCATAATTTTCTTGAAGGATAATGCTGTAGATACAATAAATGCTTATTATTGTCAACAAATCCCATGAAATTACCAAAAGCAACAATGAATTATGTATTGTCTGTGTAGCCAAAGCCTGATATATCTTATTTCTCTGTGCCATGGAGCTCCAAAATGGTTTTAAAAAAACACATCAGCGAGCCACACTGCTGCTCCAGGGAACACACACTGTAGTTTATTTTGACTCCCACACACACACACACACAGACTTGTTGCTGTAAATACTCACTGGAGCATCAAATGTGTACTCTAACACATCTGAAAATAGGCCCTCAAAAAATGTTTCCTGTTTGAACAGTATTTGCTGAAAATTACAGACCCCAGCTGTTTTAGGTTATACAGCCATTTTAAAACAATAAACTATATAATTGTGACTCATTTACATCTTCAGTAGGAACCAGTGGGCTTGGGCCTGAGTGCCACAGATGCGGTAGAAAAGGTGTTAACTGCAGAGAGACAGACCAATGAATTGCTGGTGTTTTTTTGTTTTTTTTTGGTGGGATTCATTTACTATAAGAAATATTGCATACTCTATCAGTCTTATCCTTTAATATTATAATTCTTAGGGTTTTCATGAAATCAAATCTTTTTGATTCTGTTTGTTGGCATTTTTTTGAGAAATGGCCACTTAGGTATTTACAGACTGTAATTATCTATTTGCTGTAGTAGTTTTCATTGTTAGTGGCAGAGTCGGCTGTTCACGGTGGTTTCAGACTGAAAACCTACGCACAATGGATTCATAGGAAACAATCTATGCATGTAGTTCAGCCTTACTGTTTTTCATTTTATCTAAGTGATATCAACTTTACTGCCGGGTCTCCTAATCATTAACAGAGCTGTAAATATGCATTGCCTCCGTAAATTTGGCTAAATTTGTTAATGGGGGAAAGAAGAAATGACAAAACTAATTGAAACTATACGTCTGGTTTTCTTTGTCAACAAGCTGCGACACAGTTTACTGTCAGTCCTTGAAGCTCGGACAATAAATTCCATTAGAAAAATCCCGTCCTGTTTGCAGGTCTGACTGCAGTTACAGATCGAAGCAGTAATACTGTCCATCTGCTGAGCGAAGTGGCAGGCCAAAACACTGCAAACATATCCTAATCTAAATCCATGTTTGTTGAGATGAAGAGATTAATTGAATATCAGTTTGGATATAAACCCACAGATTGGACACTAGATTAATTTTAAAAGCTAATATCAATCTCGAGATAAACTCATAAACTGAGCCTATGTATTAACTCATTAGCCCTAATTTATTCATTTTCCAAAATAAACCCCAAAGCCACAGTTTATTTGGCCACAAAAATATTAAGCATATTTACTCAGATAATAGAAAGTATGACTTAAGCAGGGAAAGTAAGCTGATTATGGGAAATTATCAATGTCAGCACATAACAGTTTTAAAGTGTTTTCTTTTTTCTTTCCCTGTAACTGAAGGTTGACAAGACTTTGGGAATAAACAGTTCTGTTTAATCTCATAATAACTTATTAGCTCACTTAGCTCATTACTATCAGTGTTGCGGTTCAGAAGCTCTGAGATTTTCTTCATTTAGTCTCTTTTGCCCAGAGATTTAAATACAATTTGGAAGGACTGCCATGTGTGCACAACCACAGTCCAATTCATTTATCCAATATATTCACTGCTCTCAAAAGAGTGTCGGAAAAAATAAAAAGTTCAAACATTAAATCTTGAAATTTAAAGTTTTACATTTGAAAGAATATTTCACATTTAATTTATTTTAGTTTAATGTCTCTGCAACACACTCTTAGGATTATCAGTGTTGTTAACTTGTAAATAGCATCCCATGCACTCCAATTAAGGCAACAAAATTATTTTTGGAGAAATTACAAAGTTTTACATCATGTCAGTTTGGCAGGTTTTTTATAATTGGATGATAAAGTTGAACATTTTCTGCTTTGATTGTCTCAGTAACACTAAACAGAGGTATAACTGAGCACTATAATGCCTGTTTTATCACTTAATGGACTCCCAGTTAATGACAAATCGGACTCACACGTACTGGGAGCAGGTAGGCTTAGCAACCTTGTGTTTGCCTAGCAACCTGGTGTCCCAGCGACCCTTGTTGCCATGGCAGCCAATGAGGATGTGGCACTGCCATGAGGAAGTGGTCACCACAGACATGAGCCAAAGGGCAGCTGGTGTGTGTGTGTGTCTGTGTCTCTGTGTGTGTGGCTGCTCATTTGAATACAGTGTCCTGAATCCGTGGAGGAGCCGTATGCTCCTTTGCAAAACACATAGCAGCCTGTAAACACAAAACAATCAGTGCCTTTGTTTTAAAGCTGTTGTTCTGTTGTCATCCCTTTCATTTGTTTGTCCTCCCCTCCCCGCGTTCCCTCTGTCATTTTCTCAAAACACCCCGACACGCAAACACACGCACTTTCCATCATCTCCTTTTTCCTTCTGCTCCATTTTCCTTGTCTTGCTACACACTCTTTATTTTTCTTAATGGATTTATTTCCTTTCTTTTCTTTTTCTTTCTTCCTATTTGTTCATCCTGTCATCTGTCGACGCTTAAACTGTGATTATTTGTCATGTTTCTATGTTTAAAAAACAGTTCAACTTCTCATTTTATGCCAGTCAGAGTGAGAGTGAAAGTGTGTTCGTGTGTTTTGAGTGAAAGGGAGATGGTTGAGGTCGGTGTGTGTGTGTGTGTGTGTGTGGGAGGGAAAGTGGGCGTTAGCACCCCCCTCTTCAACCCCGGTCCGATTAAGGCCAGAAACTCTAATTATGCCACAAAGACGTGACAGACTGGAGCACCCATCTGCACTATAGGCTCTCTCTCTCTCTCTCTCTCTCTCTCTCTCTCTCACACACACACACACACACACACACACACACAGACTCACACATACAGCGTAACGGAATAACACACAAACACAACAAAACTAAACAATATCAGGCAAAAAAAAATGCACAAAAGTCTCAAACAGATGAACATGAGACTATTTAACAGTGAAAGTTTGTTAGGACAGAAAACAATTATGAACAATAAAAACCCAACTGTGAGCAAATCTAAATACTAAGATGCATACCTGTTAACAACAGTTCATCTGCCCCATCTGTCACTGAAAAACACACTGATGGGATTTTTGAGATCTGATTCTAAAGATGACATTGAATCCCTATGGCTTTATGTCCCTGCTCTGCCTGACAGAGACTGTGTGGCTTCTCATATTGCTCATCCGTTCAAGTCAGGGTATGAGTCACTTTTCCTGCTCTTTTCTCTTCTATCTCCGCTATTGTTTTCATGTGCGTTGACCATTAATCCTAACCCTAGTCACAATGCAGACCTGCCTTTTTTGGTATCTAGTAAAATCTTAAACTTATACTTATGGATCTGTCTCTTAATGTGCCCTGCAAGAATTTCCCTCAGGGGATCAATAAAGTACATCTATCTATCTATCAAATGATAACAGTTTCAAATAAGAAACATAGTGGATAAAAATCAAAGCTTTTTTCAACATGCTTTTGTATCCTTAGAATATTTTGTATTCATTCATTTGCTGCATTTCAGTTCATTGTATGAGTGAGAGTGTGTGCCTACACAGAGTTTGTCAAGTTTAAGCTGCATTTTTCATTCTAAAAACCTCTTTATCTCTTACAGTCCCCAGAGAAATAAATACACTGAATTCAGGGTGAAAACAAAAGGCCCAGTAATGAAAAAAGACAGTGAGACTTGAATATGACAGGGGGGCAAGGTCTTACCTTGACATCGGAGAAGTACATTTTGAGCATGTTGGAGGAAGGGTAGCGGGTGTAGAAGAACATCAGCTTGGCTTTCTTCAGGTGGTTGGGAGACAAGCCCTCCTGAATCTGAATAATAATATGTTAAGGAGCCAAGCAAGCAAGTACCAGTAAACCATCTTAACATGTTTTGTTTTCTCTCAGTCAGTGCACAACTTTGTTTGCACTAGGTGTTGTAGTGTCACTTGGAAGAACTATTGTGGGCTCAGAGATAGACTAGCTGCCTGTTCAGGCAGTGCATGATGGGATAGGCTTCAGTAGCTACCAGCCAAGCTCCTATGAATGACACTGGGCTGTGAGGCGATTTTGGCACAGTGGTAACGGTTAGTGTTGTAGGACACATGATGCACACTCTGTGTACAATCAGACTTTGGTCTATTAGGTCCAGTTTCAGAAGTCTCAAAGAGCTGTGTAAATAATTTTTATGCCATTCATGTGTGCTCAGCCAGAGAAAGTCTCCAGTGCTTGGTCAGAGTGGGACCCTCGTGTGAATGCTGTGGGGGCCCAGAAATGGCCCATAGGCTTGAGGAAATCTGAAAAACTTTTTTGGTGTATGTGTCTAGTGAGCAGTGTTAACTGAATTAAATTGGGTGATTTGAAAAAAAAAAAAGTATCCAACTTTTCTAATACACCTGTGCCCTCAAACGTGGACAGGATAAGATACAGAATGGACAGATAAATAGAGAACTACAAGAAACTATGCTCCATTCCCTTGATTACACCATTTATGTTTTTAAAATGTAATCTACCAGGCCAAAGTCTTTCTGTGACCTCAAAAAGCACACTAGCAGCATGTCACAGGGTGGAGTGACCACTCCAGTAAAAATCAGGGGTGACAGCAGTCCCATTTAGCACAAGTGCCAAAATTCAGAGATACAATAGGAGACACCCAGGTCTCTGGTAGGCGTGCCATTTTACACCTAAAGCAAAAGCAAACACAAGCACCTGCTGGCTTTGGATCAAATCCCACATTCAGTCCTGCATCTCGCCGACTCTGCAGCCCCAATGTCAATCCCATTGTCTCAACAAGGAAAATAATAATTGTGAAGGCCCTGGTTGCAGGGGCGCTGTGTGTGTGTGTGTGTGTGTGTACGTGTGTGTGTGTGTGTGTGTGACAACAGCTGTGCCCCACCACGCTGCCATTTCCCCACCACATTAACAGCCCTATAATCTATCAGAGAAGATGAGGCAATCAATGGAACCCCCTGCAAGGTCAATTAGCACACAGACAAACACACACACACACACACACACACATACAGAAACCCCAGGGGGCCTATATGGCTGGAAAGAGGGAGAGTAGCATGAGCAATTGGGAAAAGAGGGAGAGAGGGGAAGTGAATAAAGAGTAGGAAAAGATAGAGATGGAGCAGCTTCAGAACAGGAAGCAGAGGAGGAATTAAATATTTTAGTTTCACATTTTTTCAAATTAATTCATTTTCTAGTCAAGGGCTGTTTTATAACAGCTTGAAAGAGAAATTGTGCCTGTTAGCTGATGGGACGAACATGTAGTTTGCCAGTGAATGTTGTCACCAAAATACAAAAGAAATAGGTTGAATTCAGTTAACTCAGTTGGTTTTGACGAGTCGAATTGTCATCCATCATTCATTTAGCAGCAGATACGTCAGGTCATCAGGCAACAACACCATCACCTAGTTAACATTCATACCAACCTGTCACTGTCTTGTCTGTGTTTAGGTCAGATAGCACACAGTAAAGCACAGAAACATGACTCAGAGTAAACAGCAATCAGTATCATAATGAATAACAACCAAATGACATGTCTGTGTTTGTCTAACAGTAGCTAACGTGAGTCCATGAATAAACAATGCAACTGGTGATGTTCTTTTTCTTCCACTCCTCTTCCTCTCCCTACTTTTCAGTGTGTATACATGTTCATCCTAATGCACTGTGAATGTGTGTGTTTTGTGCAGGGCTCACTGTATCAGCTGTAACTTGACCTTGCTGCCAGGTGTGTATGTGTGTGTGTTTGTGTGTGAATGGGGGTTAGATTGGGAGGAGAAGGGGTGGGGGTGGGGGATAAATTCATAAATAAATGGGGGACATCTGCTCAGCTCTGTACAAAGGATTAAACATACACAGACCTGAGACAGAGTGTGTGTGACTGTTTTTGTGTGGGTGTTTGGGCACCTTTTCAGGTGAGCTATGATCGATGCAAAACACCTTAACCTAACTGCCAGGCTTCCTTGAAGCCTTAAATCCAACGAGAATACCATCTCCATTCAACCCCACCATGCAAATCATGGATGGGGATGGATGGATCTTAAAACTAAAGCAAGAGAAGGAGATGAAACAAGAATTTAAACAGAGTGACAACAAAGAGAAGTTCAAACTGAAATTGCAAGATCACTTTCAGATTGAGGGAAGACAAGTAACAAGACAGGAAACAGCAGTTTATAAGAAATGTGGCCTTTTTGAGTCAATAGCAATGACGTTTAGCATGCGTTAATGAGAGCTAAATCTACATTTAAAACAGGTAATCCTAAGACGTTTTAACATGTTTATACATTAAACGTAAGTTCAGTTTGCAGTGGAGATATTTACTAATTGTACGTCTTAATGTTGTATATTTTCCAGTAAACTTTCATATGATTCAGAATTCAATCTGTAAATATATACGGATGGTTCAGTTGCTGGATGACTACAAAGGTGTCCCTGAACAAGAACGTGCTGGTCAAACAAATCCACTTGAATATGATAACACAGCTGCAGCTGACTTTTTTAACTGTCAGTTAATCAGTTGATTGTCTTTTTGATAAGTTGTTTTCTCTGTCCAGTATAGAAATTTAGTAAAATACACTCACAAATTCAGTGCTGTAAATCAGAGAAAAGCACTTAATCATCAGAGCAATTATCAATTATCATAATTCTTGCAGTTGATTTTCCATTCATCCACTTATCAACTTATCCACTAATCATTTCAAGAGTAAAAGTAGCAGTGTAACTATAACTTGTTAAGAAATTTTCATGAAATAAAAACTAAATTGAGCAAATGTTTTTATTATAAAAGTGATTGAAGGATTGCTGGTGTTAAAATTAAGTATACTGGAAAAATAAAAAGTAAAAAAGGGAGGGTTGAGGGGTGGTCAGTATCTTTGAAATACTAATGTCCAATTTCAAAGATTTTTTTTTCTTCCAACTGAATGGAAAAGCATTTTGGAATTAAACGGCTCAGCAGGATCAAGAGACGTGTCAAATATTTCTTTTTTTAATTAAAGCAACATCTAAATTGGCTTTGAAGACGACACTGTGATCAAATCCTCATCACAGCTGTAAGGAGTTCCTATTTGTCAGGTTCAAAGTCTTATTTTTCTTTTCACTTTGTTCTTCAAACGTGCATGTGTGTGTGCGCACGCGCCTGTTTGTATGCAGTCAAAGTGTGTGCATGCGTAGTGGCCGGGAGAAGCCCTCTCCATATGAAAGGTTAGCAACGAAAAGATAAACAGCTACCTGCAAACACCTGTCCTCATGCACACACCATGAAAGGGAGTGTGTGTGTGTGTGTGTGTGTGTGTGTGTGTGTGTGTGTGTGTATGTGTGTGTGTGCGCGCTACGAAAGGAAGCAAACAACACACACAGCTGCCGAGCAACTGAGCGAAGGCCAACAAATGAAAGCGAGTAGGAGTGATTGTTAACAAGAGGGTGGGAGACAACAAGCTAAAAACTGTAAAGAGGAAACCTATGTGTGTATTTTAGATATTACACTTCTCCTTATTCCTGTCCACACAAACACACACACAAACCCCAAAACACACATTTAGAAAGCTTCTATCAATGAGGCCAAGCATTCACCTGTCCCTCTCCTGTGCTCTTTGAAATATGATTAGCTTTGAGCTCCTATGTACAAGGTCTTACCCCACAAACACACACACACACACATGAACACACACATGCACAGACACAGTGAAATATGATTTGCTTTGAGCATTTATGTACAAAGTCTTTGTGATGAAAGAGAACCTAACAGCACAAGTGTCTCAGACAGTGTGAACAGAGTGTGTGTGTGTGTGTGTGTGTGTGTGTGTGTGTGTGTGTGTGTGTGTGTGTTGAAGAGGGAGCTCACTAGCCTCTCTCAGCACCTTTAAACACCACAACCTGCTGCACAGACTTAAAAGAGCTTGAGAGAGCAGCGTGCGACCCGTTTAATCTTCCCCCTCTTGCAAGACCCGGCGTGCCCCTTTTCATCTTCCCCACTCAGTGAGGAAACAAGAGGGTTAGTCCAGGAACCAATTAATTCAGATTAATTGATGTTAAAGACTTTCTGTGATTACTGCCTGCTGCTGCTGCTGCTGCAAGACGTCTCAGTGTGTCTGACTGCAGTAATAATGTGACTCTCATGGAGCAGGGAAATAAACCTTATCCAAGACTTAACTTTCATTCTGAAGGTTTAAAGCACTTGTAAATTCTAGAAAACATACACATTCATTAATACACACACACACAGGTATTAAAGCTTACAATAACAAGGATACAGTGCTGCCTGAGTAGGGCGATATGTCAGCAATGTCTTGCAGGTCCCCGCACTCAGACTTGATGAGGGACAGGGACAGACCCTCTGGCCCATGCTGGCTCGGTGAGCTCTGCCTGTGGTGGTGGCTGAGATGGCTCCCTCCAAGGGATGCCATTTTGGTTCGGAGGCTGACAGTTTCCCGGGTCACGTCCATGGAATCGGGGGAGGACCGATGGTGGTCTTTGGGCCCTGGAGGGTAGCCGCCTCCACCCCCGTGTGACCCCAGGGGGCTCTGAAAGGGGTAACCCATGAGGGGAAGTGGGAACGGGTGCCGAAACGATGGAGGGCTGAACCCGAGAGAGGCAGTGAGGGGAGAAGGGTGGAGGGAGGGATGGTGAGGAGGAGGAGGAGGAGGAAGAGAGGGGTTCGTGTTGTCTCCTCCACCTCCTCCTCCACTCTTGCGCACCACCAGTGGCAGTGCCTCTGTTTGGTCGTTCGGCGTTGGCACACCACTCAGTCTGCCACTCAAGCCACCAAATGAATCCAGCGGGCTCGGGACAATTACATCGCCGAAGCAATGCAGCCTCTGGTTGGAGGAGTGGTAGTTAGGGGTGGGACTGCCGTCACCGTTCAGAGTGAGCGCCAGGGCGCCACTGCCAAACCGTGAGTCCGGGGTAAGGGAGGGGAGGGGCCCGAAAGGTGGAGGACAGGAAGAGGACGAGTTGGAGGAGGAGGACGGTGCAGCTGGTGTGTTGTTGTGGCAGCCATGATGGTGACTGACGGCCTGCTTGGGCGAAGAGAAGCCCTTGACGACAGTGTCAACAACCTGTGACACGGCACAGTTGAGTTCCTGCTTCAGTGT
Source organism: Lates calcarifer (assembly GCF_001640805.2). NCBI lineage: Eukaryota > Metazoa > Chordata > Actinopteri > Centropomidae > Lates > Lates calcarifer. Next base: position 4,500,025 of record NC_066854.1, read on the forward strand.
CTCTGCTAACTGCCTTCCTCCTCCTCCCGCTCCTCCTGCTGCTCTTCCTCTCCTCTTCATCACCCTTTCTCCATTCCTCTCCTCCTCCTCCCTGCCGTCCACATCTTCCTCTATTTCTCCATCTAACAGGGCCTGTTCTCGGAGGAGGGCTCGGGCCCGGTCCAGGAACAGACCTGGGTCCAGCTCGGACAGTTCGTCATGGCTATGCCGCCCTCTGTCCCTGTGTCTTTCCTCCAGGCCGTCAGAGCGGATGCTGTCCTCTGACAAGTTACCATCCTCCTCTCTTTCTCCTCCTCGGTCGACCTCTCCACTCTCACCGTTCTCCTCCTCTTCCTCTGTCTCTGAGTCGTAGATCTGGTAGAACTTCTCCTGGAGTTGGCGCAGTTGTTTCTGAACAAGAGAAGACAGAGAATGTTACTGAAGACATCTCCTGAACCTGAAGGTCACATGTTCAAGAAATGCATGCATGCTGTCTATTCCTGTTGTGCCACTTTGAAAAGTTGGCCTTCTTTTAGACCCTGAAATCCAGGGTTCTTCATGTTTATCTAATGCCATATGTTGCTCAATGAACTCTTGAAGTTGAGACTAAAGCTTTGACCATCATCAACTCCCATTTTATAAGGAAAATATATATATGAATGGTATGCTCTTAATATAATACCAACCTGCATGTCCTCCAGCTGCAGTTTGAGCTGCCGTCTCTCTTCCTGTCTCTGCTCCTGCCTGGAACACACCAGCTGGGTGAAGCTATGTTGCTGCTGTGGCAGACGCTGCTTTCTCTTATTCTCCCTGTAAACCTCACCAACGCTGACGACACCGGCCCGCGAACCTGGAGAGCTCAGGAGGGAGGAAGGACAGTCATTTCGCATGTGGTTGTGGTTGCTGGTGTTGTGGCCGTTGCCGTCTCCCCTGTGATCATTACTGCTGTTGCTGTTGTTCTCATTCTCTCGGTTGCTTTCTTGGTTGTGGTCGCCGGCATTGGGACGGACCAGCGGCGAGTGACTCATGCCGCGGATGATGTTTTCCACACGGGCGCGCTTGGCACGAAGGTGCTCATCCGACAGCCTGTCCAGATCAAAAGAGGAGAGGGAGAGGGGCTGAGAGGGAGCGTGGGAGTTGAGGCTAGAAGGAGGCGGCGGCCGCCCGAAGGAGGAGGAGGAAGATGGAGGGGGAAGAGGAGGCCCGGGAGAGAGGCAGTCAGATGGGCTGTCCTGGTCGCGGGAGGAGTTGCTGCAGGCGTCTTCAGCCTGGATCTCTGAGCCTCCACTGGACAGAGCTCCACTCCCCTGTGATGGATGACAGAATGAACAATTAACAAAAAAAATTACTGATTTAATGGATGAATGGATGTGGATTGAACACTGTGTAGTGGCTTGTTTGCTTGGTTTATTGGAAGGGTAAAACGCACATGCAGTGTTGTGCTTCAGTGGAGAGTAAATGGCAACTAAAACCGCTAATTGAATGTTTCACCACTACCTGTGTGTTTGTATATACCTGGAAGCCTGAGTCACTCCCTCCATTCTTTCCAATGTTATTTTTCAGTAGCTGAGAGATGATGGTAGCACCAGGGAAAGGCATTATGGTGTCTTCATACGAGTTGGCCCTCTTCAGCAACTTCCTCAAAACATTTGATTTCTCTCCATCGCTGGCGGGACCCCCGTGGCCGTGACTGACCAACGAGCAGTCTCCTTCCTGATCGGGGCCGTGTGATTGGTTCATACTGTCGAACAGGGTCTCCCTGGCGCGGGCGAATATTGCGCTACCCACAGTCCGTTTCACCCCGATGTCGACACGTCGGCGCTTTGTCTGTCTGGTTAGGAGGGTGGTGCTGTCATGATCAGGCATCACGCAGGGCAGCTAAACGGACATGACCAAGGGTCCTCGCAGACACACGCAGGATGAGAGGAGTTTCCTGGTCAACAACAAAAACAAATAAATACAAACTGCTATGATTTCAGCCTTCCAATGTCACAGAGAAAGTGACATTTTATTAAACTCAATGTTACTTAAACTTAAATTAAAAAATTTAAACTTAATGTTTAAACTATACCAGGTCTGTACAGACAGAAAAGTTATAAAAGCATTTTGAATTGTGAGATGTACAAGCTCTAAAATAATTTTAGAAAACCAAAACAATTAAAATCACTTAACTGCTCCTCTGTGACTGAACTGTGACTTTGGACAATGTCGGATTTCTTTCATACTATAAATATCCCACAGCTTAAAGACATTAGATGACTTCAAATATTGAACTTACTTTCTTTCCAAAACAGAAAGTAAAAAAATTTGTTCAGAGTAGACAACAATCAACAGAGTGTAGGTACAAAAATCACCACTTAGGAACGATTGCAAAAATTTCAAACAACACAAACCAACTCATCTGACAGAAACAAAAGGGGCAGCCAGTTTTTATCGATCGCACACTGAGCAAAATACAAAAAATTACTCACAGTGCATTTCTTGACCAAAAACCCAGGGAACCACTATGAGGAAAAAAACACACTGTAAAATAGTTCAAGGAGATATTCCCACAGAGGAGTAACACCTGCCTATAATAACCAAAATAATTTCCCATTTCCTCCTCCTCCCTTGAGGGGTAACCTTGATTTCTGCATCTTGTGAGGAGCTGTGAAGAATCGACAGACTCTCTCTTATTGTCAGAGGGATTTCTCTCCACTCTCAAGAAAAAAAATGTTTTTTTCCCCTCCCTTTTTGTGCCAGTTTTCTTTTTTACTTCTTGACATGATTTGAAAGAACTAGGTACTTATCTTACATTTTTAAGAAGTGAATTTTTATGTTATTGAACTTTAGGTAGTTAATTTTAACATTCAGTCACTTGGGATTTTAACAAGTTGTTCATATGCTGTGTTTTCAAAGCTAGGTTTTTTTCTGACATGAGTGAATATTTCTTATGACTTACAAAGCAAATGTGATCTATTGATGCTCTGATGGAAACACCAAAAACTACACTAGGGGTGGGAAATACTGAGAAGCTAGTTTCAGCCCTTTCTAAATAATCGCCTTAACCTCTAAAAAGTGTAGGATATCTGACCCTAAACTATCAAAACCTGATTTCTTAAAGAATCAAAAACTGAATTTAAGCCCCAGCTGATTTGAACCTTTTCAACATTGTTTCACCATGTCTCATTCTCTAATCTAATTGACAAAGACAAAAAATTCTAAAACTGTTAGACAATTTTTAGACAAGCAAATGGTACAGGCCCTCACACACATGCACATAGGCAGTGTTTTCCTTGTTACCTGTTTGCATCTGTTTTGCAAGTGATTCCAGGGTCAGGTGTAGGGAAATATTTCACAAATTAAAGCTGCTTCCTGAAACAGTTTGGCAGTGCTGTGCCTTCTTTCTGAGCAGTTTTCATTCCAGTGTTAAAAACACAGTTGTGTAACTGCAACAAGACGGTGAGATTTTAAAGAAAGGCAGAAAATGGGAACGTGCTCAAACACGCATTCAGACTAAATCAAGGACACAAATTAGATGCTTTTGCTATAGCCAACAGCCGACAAAGCAGACACTGTTGTTCGTGCAGGGCCATTACCAAATGAAATACTTGTCCAAGCAGGGGAGAAGGGTTAGTTTGAATGTGACTCCTGAGCTTCAGTATTGTAGATGAGAGGCGTTAAGAAAAACACTCAGCCCCTCAGCACAGTGCCCAGCAGTGACCCAGATACACACGCACATACAGCCCATGCAATCATACACACGTTCTTCACTGTTTGCATTATTGGTTTCTCGGCATTGCTCTGGGCAGAGGTCTGCCACACACACACGTACACACACAGGGGTGGTGGAGAGAGTGGGAGACAAACAGTTTAGATTAGGGAAGTCCAAAGAGCTTGAAAACTTATTTTGACATTCGTGGCCGAGGTCAAACTGAACGTGTATCAGTGTAAAATGTTTCCTGTCTGCATCAGTAAAACACAAAGCAACAGAGGATGAAAATGTCTTCATCTTCTTTTCTGTGAACACTGACAATATTATCTTGCAGAAACCAAAGTTAGAAATTCCCCAGTACTGTATAGTTCCAGCAGCAACACACAGTTGAAGTGTAAAGACTTTGCATTGTTGTACACAAATGCGTTTCAACTGAAAACCTTTGGCATTAATGCTCAGATGAGCTTTGAAAGGTGAGCATTAAAAGGAGATGTGAGAGTGTGTGTGTGTGTGTGTGTGTGGTTTCTGTGTCAAAACAGAAACTTCTGCTTTAATCCGAATTTGAAGAGCAGGAATAACTTGCTATGTAGTTGAGAACTGAAATGAGAAGTAACTGATGAATGACTGTAAATGGCATATTTTCATTTAAAGGGAATGCAAGCATGTGGTGGCTCATGGCTGAATTAATTTCTCTTTGTTACATGGACATTAGGTCTTCTATCTGGAATTCTTTAAACCTTATAAAATACTTCTAGTGAAAAATTACAAAAACGGAAAACAGGGTGAAAATAATTTTTACAAAGCAAACTTTTCGTGGTAGTTGGTCATAATTTGCGCACATTTTACCTTTTTTTTAAACAAGGTAGGAAAAAATACGATAGACGCCTAAGTGTTAAAGGGATCCCCTCATTACTTGTCGCTGTTGCTATAGCTGGCTGAGAGCGCTGTGAGCAGAGAGCGTGTGTCCAGAGACTGACAGAAAACACAAGCTGATACTTTTACGCACGGTGATATGGACGGCAAATATAGAGAGAGGGCTGTCACTGTCCAAACAACAATTAGGACGCGGTAATGAGACGACGGCAGCAGCCCTGCTGCAACAGGACGGTTCCACCTTAACATGTCATGTTTATTATAAAGCCTGGAAAGTTTTCTTAAATGAGAAAAGGCATTTGTTTCTGGAACAGATTGCTGTTGTTTTAGCGATACTGAAGTCTCTGGAGACGAGGGTGAATCACTTGACAACAGATCAGTAAAATAGAACTTAACTTAAATTCATGAAAGACACTTATATATTTTTGAATCAGCGAGATTTCATCCACTGCCACAGTTTGTCATTTGTTTTAATGTGAGAGACAGAATGTGAGCAGTAGGATTTTAAAACTCATCTCTGTGTTGATCGACTTGTGAATCAACTGTCTCGAAATCCAAAAGCAGCGGCAGCAGCGTAAATCCAAGCGAGTTGAACTCTGCAATATCCACAACCAAAGTAAAAGCACGGCAGCGAACAGTGAACAAAACCTCTTTTAAAATTTAGAAGAAACTTCTATCGGTGGTTTTAGTCGCCGGTAAAAAGTCACAAGTAGACCGAGACTGACGCGCTTTAAGTCAACATGAGCAGAAACAGTTTGGGAAAATCGTCCAAAATTCAGTTAAACCATCTGGATCCGTGATGCGTGATGGGGAAGGTCCGTCTCCATGAACTATCCGTGGAAGTTAAGTTACACCGAACACACACGATACGATCGGACAAATCACACACATACGCATACACAGAGTCCAGTGTATAAGCCCGCGAGTGACACTTATAACCGTGATAAATAATAAGTGGAATATAAGTTTGTACTCACTTCTCTCTCGAGCGTTTCTCCAAGTCGGTCCGTCGAAGAAAGGGCGAACACAAGAGACAGATCCGCACTCGCCGTTGAGATCAATGCCGTAATTTACCACGGCGAAGTGGAGACGTATGCAGAGCGTGCGTGCGCGCGGGCGTGAGTGTGTGTACGGGAGGGAGCGAGAGAGAGACCCAGAGAGGGACTGCGTGTGTGTGTGAGAGAGAGAGTGAGAGAGATAAAGAGAGAGAGAGGTTGCTCTTGTGCGCCGCTCTCCTCCCGGGAAGGGAAGTGTGTAGTATCGAGCGCACCCGGTCCGTCCCGCACTCTCCTTCTCGTCGCGAAACCCGCTTTCTCCCTCTGACCGACGCCAAGACTCTCAATAAGAAACAAGAAGAGAGGCACATGAAGGATACGTGAAGACGCTGCGTCACCGGCCCCGGAGTGAGGTAACGGCTCCACCTGACCAATAAGGAAGAGGAACCGGAGACGGTGGATTTTATTTATAAGGAGCCCCCCGAAAACAGCGCGCAGCCAGAGCGGAGAGGGAGAGGGAGGAGAGAGAAGCAGGAGGATGCGGAGGGTAAACTGAAAAGTCAGGTTCACCAACTTTTCTCATTAGCGGAGAAGCAGCAAAATCGTTGTAGAATTAATTAATCGTTCAACTTTAAGGACATTTCAATTGTTAGTTTTCTGTGTTTACGCATGATTTATTTTCCAATTGAATTTTTACTTTCTCTTTAATTGATGTCTGAAAGGAAAGCATTCCCCAATTTGTGATACAAACACATCAGTTTAATATAGCTGTGAATTAAACACGTGTACTCGTGACATTCAATAAAAATAACTTTAAAATGACGATGATTTAAAAGCCACATTCAGCGATTGATTTCATTGTCTTCTACTTCAACAGTATGTTTATGTACAGGTGCGCTGCATGCGCTCAGCTCTATGATGACTAAGATTTTAATAAACACGGGCTTTAATTCACTTCATATGTTTCTTTTCCTTCCTTTTGTGCCTTTATGCAGCTGTAATTGCGTGTGCGTAATTGGAAACAACCGGGCGCCTCTTTGCGGAGCTCCCTGTCAATCAAAGAAAGTTGCTGCAAAACGCAGAGAAATAGCACGGTGTGAAAGTCCCTTCCTCTGCAGAGACCATCAGGTAACATCTGGACCTGATAGAGAGTCAGTGTTTTGCTCAAGGGCACTTCAGCAGAGCAGGCTTGCTTTGGGCTCATTCCGCTAATCCAGCTCGCTGTCCGTCCTCCTAAAGTCACCCAGAGACGGAAATCAAACACAATCACAGGAATATGCAAACACTGTATCACCATGTTAAAGTGAATTTTACTAGACAACACTCAGAGGCCTTTTAAAAGACACGCCACTGAATCCCGCACCCAATTTTCATTTATTGCATAAAAATATCAGCTTCAGTTTTCACATTTTCTATGAAAGACTCGGAGCTTTTAATCAGACTTTGGCCAAATGAAATGAAATAGTAGAAGGTTTTGGAGTTGTGTGTTTGTTGCATTGGTCTGCTGAGTTAACACCACGTTCCTTCAGCGTCAAGGCTCACTGATGACTCTGATTCACCGCTTTGTTTTGAGTACGCAGGTCGAAAAAAAGCCAGAATTATTTCACAGACCGTTCGTGTAGGACACATCATGTATAAACGCACACGCGCTCAAAAGATGAATAAAATCAAAATCACACAGATACAAACAGGGAAGTTATTAATAAGAATCCTTACACAGAGGAAAATCGGTTCAAACAAGGCAGCGAGTCAAATTCTTTTATCTTTGTTTAAATCAGGTGGAAAACTTGAACCTGAACTGAGGGAAAAGTGTGTGAGAGAAGCTCACAAGGCTGAGGAAAAAATCTAACTATATAATGTCAACATTTTTAGCATGATTTTTAAAAAACAGTTTAAGCGAAAGTGGATTGGAGATTCGTAATATTCAAGTAAATATGGAGACATTTGCTGTGTGTATTAATGTGAAGGTATGTCAGTGCGCCTCGTGTGTGTGTGGGTCACAATAAAGCGCATCTGTAATTCAAAGTAATTTAGATTAACACATTTCCTGAGCATTTTGTTCATCTTGGTAATCCAAAACTGCTGCGGAACCCCTCCGTTATTATTCAGTTTTAAATATCAACGAACTCTCTCTAACAAACGAGCTGTATCAGGTTTGTGCCACTTCTCCAGCATCTCTCCTCCTCACCTAATTACGCACGGGAATAATCGGCATTTACACGAAGTTATACAATTATTTAAAGTACTCTGCGGCAGTGTCGTGCGGTTTAAATTGTAGAACAAGACGAATATTTAAACCCAGAAATATCCGGTAAGTGTTTCCCCCGAGGAGACAGAGGTGTGTTTCGTGCTGCACAGGTCGTCCTCGCATGCAGAGGCAAACAGGCCCCGTTTTTCTAATGATCTCTTGCCAATTATTTGGCACAGACACGGCAGCTGAACTTCACCACAATGCAACACAGCAGAGCTCTCTATTTTCTCCACTTAACAATGTGCTGTAAAAGCTGTGACCTATTTGAGCGACGCTGCCCTGGGTGATGCCATTTTGTAGTTTGGTAACTTTGAAATGAACTTGAGTGTTTGCTCTTCGCATTATCTGCGTGCAGCCGCGCATCTGTAGTGGAGCCACAGCTGGAGGAGGAGAAAACGCGCACGTTCAGAGAAAACCATAATAGTCCAAATTCTAAGAAATGAGTATGGCTCCTGAAAGTACTGCGAAATATATATTTTTTGGGGAAAATCCCGATTTTTTGACAGTGAGGCCAAAATAGGACGGTACATTGGGGTGTGTGTGTGTGCTGTATGGATGTTGGGAGGAATCCTCTTTTCTCAATCAAGAGAAAAAGAGGAGGGGACAATGTTTAATTTCGCTTATAAGACAGTTTTGCTGCTGAAAATAGTAGGAATGAGACAGTGTGGAAAAGGGAAATAATAGCAATTTACAGATAGAAAAAAGCAAAAAGGAGTAGGAGGGCAGATGCTGAATTTAAAACACGTTTCTCAAGAGAGGTGTTGCTACATTACAGCCACATAATGACCGAAGCAGGATGAAAACATCTTTTAAAAAAGTGAAGATGATATTCACAATTATGTGCCTTCACTTAGTTGAAATGGTTGAGTGTTGAAAAATATTTGCAGCAGTTGTAGAGTAGAAAATAAATGTATTAATGTTTAACTAGTTGAGTTCCCTGTGTTTACTTGCCTGATGTGGCGATGACCCCCACCAGTGTTTGTGTGAAAGAGAAAGAGAGAGAGAGAGTGTTTTTCAGTGAATGAGACACACATGCACGCATAAAGAGAGCCAGTGTGCCTGCATTTGTGAAACAGAGAGAAAAGAAGGTGGAAACTGTGTGAGAAAAGAGAAAGTGTGGCATTGCGAGTGTGTTTCTGTTGTGTGTTTTTTTTTTTGGTCGTGGTCAGTCACCCTGAACTGTCCCTGCAGTTTACCCACTGCAGCTCAACACAGACATCCCAGAGTGACCTCACAACCCAAGTTCCAACAGTGAGGTTTTTAATCAACCACCCGCTGCTGATATTACAGGATTTAACCAAAGAGCCAAACTGACAATCCAAACAAATGTAAGTCATGGTCAAACAGCACAATGCACCTCACGATCAGGTGACATTCTGATCCAAGAGAAAAGGAAGCAAAGGGATGACAAATAACACCTGAGCTTTGAAACTGAGAGCATTATTCTCAAACTGATTTTCCTTTTGAATGTGACATAGCAAAACTTTTCTGTATATTACTGTATAATCACAAAGACTCTCACCTTTGTGATTTATTCAGCAGTGTCTGTCAGTACTCAGTTTACACAGCATTGGTTTGACACATTTCCACACTGTGGTTACATTTGTTTTAAACATAGTTTGTGTCAGAGGAAATCTCACCCCAAACCACATATTAAAGAGCAGCCTTGAAACAATAGAGTGAATTCATCTTTTCTCAGGCAGTTTAAAGGTGCATTGTGTCGACAGAAATCTGAGAGGACCAGAAGTCTCTATCAGCATCTGTTGCATTGCATGTAATTTACCACATGTTCAGTTCAGGCAGACAATCTGCAACATTTCTTTGTGGCACAAAACAGGAACCAGTTTTATCTTGAAAATCTTGAACAGTTTTTTTCCAGTTCCACTTTTCTGTTTCAACCATAGACTGAAGAAGACACGCACAACAGCATCAGTGACGTAAACGCTACATCTCTTACAGGCTCCTTTAGTTGGGCTTAATTTGGTCCTTTGTCTCACTGACATCTGCATCAGCAACTGAAAAAATATGAATTTATTTATAAATGTAATTTAACAGTAGGATAAGATACCCAACGCTAACTTTATATATCAACAGAAAACTTTTTGACTGGACTAAAGTAGAGCTAGAGTTTTGTGTTTTGTTGCCATTAGCAATGCTACATCTTGAGGGACTTCTGTAGTGGCTCCAGCTAATGTTGCTGAAAACCTTCTCTTCCTCATAATGCCTCAATGTCATCAAAAGTTCACTTTGCTAAAAGGGCTCCTCACATGTGGACGGACATGTGCACACACACTGAGATGTGTTTTTTTGCAAGAGCAAGTAAAATCTCTATGGATCATCATCATGCTGAAAAAAGAGACAAAAAGGGAATAATGAAAATAGAAAGGCAGAGAGAGGGAATAATGGTAGGCCTGCTGATGATGGAGGTCTGGAGGTAGAGACAGATGGATGTAGAGGTTTCTCTTCCTGTCTTTTTCTCCATCTCTTCCCCCCTCCCTGTCCTCTCTTTCTCTCTCTCTCTCTTTTTCTCCCCCTTTCTCTCTTTTCTCCTCGTTCTCTCTTTTGTCTACTCTCTCTCCATCAAGATGCCATTATTCAGGACATTAGCGAAGAAGAGCTAAAAGCTCTCACTGTTGAGGAGGGTCCCAGGGTCCTTTCTGAGAGCTGTGACGCAAACACACACGCGCCCATGCACACACGCACACACGCACACTTTGACTACAGAAGTACCATATAGAACAGGTGAAGAGGTAAGAGGTGGTAAAAAGGTCTTATTGCAGACATTACCAGGTATCTAGACTCCTCTACTCTCCTCTGTGGCCAAAAACATGGACATTAGCTGACACAAAGAAAAATGAACAGTGTTCAATAAAGCAACACACAGTGAGTTGCCACCATGTCCTTGTGAGTTTATTTATTCTTTGTGAACTTTGATACACATCATCTTCTCTCTTTGTTTCCTTTCCTCAGCTTTCTTTTCTCCTGCCAGTCTCTTAATGCTTTAAATAATCTGTGAAAAGATGCACAAAATTGCTGCATATTGTGTGAACATATTAGGTAAGGGTATTGATGTGGACTGGATAAAATCTTGCTTAACGCAGACTATATCTCAATGAAATGACCTACTGTATTTGATTGTGCTTCTTTTAATCAAGTCTAAGTTACCATAGTTTTTAAGAATCTCTTGGTTGTGATTTCATCTAAGACATGGTTTTGTGTCTGACCTGATTATCGACTTGTGCTGGAGAAAAACTCAAATGTGTGAGTGGGTTGGCTTTGTACAAGCTGTCCTGGTGCTCTAACAATAAAGCTGAAAGTGTTTTTTCAGAGCAGATGTGTATTTTTAAAATCCTTTTTGCACCGGTGATTTTGTTATCCAACTCTTAAAAACAAAAGTCATTGAAAGTTCTGATAAAATTGCTCAGTCAGCTTCATTACTTGCTCACTGAACGGTTGTCTACCCTTTCAGAACAGACGGGCCTTTGGCTTTTAGCCTTACCACACCAGACTAAATCTTACAACTTTGGCAATGACTGCAAGTTTTGGGCATGGAAATATCCACTAAAATGGACTCCGCACAGCAGACCTGTTTCTAAGACTTAACTGATGACTAGTTTCTGCCAGAGGCAAGTCTGAAACCATTTCATAATTTGGGTAAACTAAAGTATTTTTCACCCTCAGCCAGGTGTGTTGGAGAATTTGTAATAATAATTTCTACACATCATGTACATATGTAACTGATGTGCAGCTGGTACTTTAGTCCAGTCAAGTGCTGGATCAGGTGACACTTTGTGAAAGTAAGCTGTTGGTTGCAGAGGTGAGGTAACATTAGCACCAGTAACAGTAAATGTATGGTAGTGATAGCTATGTTGTCATAACAGTAGTAGCAAATGTGGTCGTGTTAGCTGAAGTTGGTGCAGATGTAGTCGTGGTAACGGTAATAGAAGTCATTTGTAGCAGACAGTCAGTTGTGGTGGAAGTAATAGCAGCAGTCTACGTTTATCCATCTGTCTTCTCTTCAGTCACCAAAAACGTCTCTGCCTGTTAATAGTCAGAGGTCGTCTTCATTGCCGAACAGTATGATCAGGTCACTGGTACCATTGCTGTACTTGAGTAAACCTGATACGACTTTTACAACAACTCCGAGGCCTCTGAAAGTTAATTTCTGCCATTAACTGTAACTTTCCTAATTATTCCATTTCCTGAGAGCAGGGACTTGGAGGATTTTCGTAATTCATCATCCTCCTTTCCCCTCTCTTTTTTTTCCTCCCAGTACAATTACTGTAGTACAAAACCATCAAAATTATTCATATGTTCCCTTTTTTTCAATTTACTATTCTTTCTTTCAGTTCCTGTAATTCATGTGTGTTTTTCTTTCTTTTTATCAGTCCTATGGAGCTCTACAGTGCTCATGTATTTATTCATGTTTTTCTGCCTCTGATGGACGACATGGACAAGGCTGAATAGAGGCAGTGTGTATGTGTGTTAGCTTGTGTGTGTGCGTAGCTTCGCTGTATCCCTCTTCCATTGTGCTGATTCTAAGAGAAGGTCTTAATCTAGCCACTGCCATTACCGCTGCTGAGACCTCCAGCCTCCACCTCCCCTCTTGCCCTGATGTTGTGCCCAGCCACGAAGGCCCTTTAGTGGGCCGGCTGGCAAGCCAGATCAGGGTCTTGGGTCTGGGGCTTGGCCTGGATCCTTGGTCCTCATCCTCCAGCACCGACACCCCCTGCAGCCCCACAGTGAAGCCTCCGTCCTGGCCCGACTTGGACCCGAAGCCACCTTCCTGGCTCGGAGCCTGGATGGATGGAGGGATGGAGGGGGGAAGAAAGCCTGTAGCTGGATGTGCAGTGGAGTGAGGAGAGGTGGAGAGGCTAACAATGCTATCAGAGAGCTGGCGTCCGTCTCTTAAGCACACACACATGTATACTGCTGTGTTTGTCTTTATTTATCACAGCTCTTCACGCATAGACGACAACAAAAGAAGACACAGAGTGTGCAGAATAGAGAGGGTCAGAAACACAGAAGGAAAGAGGAGAAAAGAGAGCAAAGTGGCAGAGAAAAAGAGAAATGGAGCTGAAGCACTGCTTAAAAACGGGTCAGGAAAACCAAATGGTAAAGGAAAAAATAGAAGAGAGTAGGTAGAGTTAGAGAAATTTAAAGATTGATGAACAAAGAAAGAGAGAAGTAGTAGTGAAAAAGAAGATGCAAGAGAGGTGGAGAGTTGAGGAGAAACAGAGGGACACAATGTGAATAAAAGAGGGAAAAAGGCAGCACTGTTTTCCATCAGTCTGTTGGCCGAAGCCTCGGTGACATTGTTGGGCCTCCTGGATCCCCATGGAAACAAAAATCAACATGTTTGCTTGAAATGCTTTCATTAACGCCTTGTAGCCGAGCCAAAAAAAGCACGACAAGGGACGAGGAGATGCGAATAAAAAAATCCCCACACAAATAATGCAAACAAACAAAGGATAAAAAAAGACTGAAAAAAGAGCAAAAACAAACTTGGTAAAAGCAGTTCTGTGGGTTTTTTCTCTTTCTCTTTTTTTCCCCCACATCTACTCATTGACCCGTGTCGTTTTGTACATAATGTGGCAGGCAGGCATCACGGGGCGGACTTTCAGGACGTTTTTGGGTAGCCATCACTTTGGGGATGAAACTGTCCTCAGTGTAATAATGTTGCCATATTTGCGTGGGGTATTATAATGATAGCCTTTGGCACATTAGAATAAGCTTTGGACAGGGGAAAGTAGCTTAAACAAACAGTTTGAGTTTGCTGACTTTTTTAATAAAAATCACAAAAGATAAAAATGAATTAACCTTTGAGCATTTTATTATCTGATGTACCTTGTTCATAACCAGATTTTATTAACTTAGTAAATAAAGCTCAATTGAAAGTTAAATATTTAAATATATTGACACAAACAAAAACATTTATAATTCATATTTTTCAGTTGTTTCATGTAATAATATAATGAATACAATACAGTGATAATCCCACATGTGCCAAAAGCCTTTCTAAATATTGACCCCCTACCCATGCTCCCCCAACATAGACTGAGAAAACAAGCTGAGTATAATCAAGCAAAGAGAAAGTAGGACATCTGTGTGTGTGCGTGTGTGTGTGTGTGTGTGTGTGTGGGGTCAGCCTGACTCACACACACAAACACACACACATCCATACACAGCTTTGGCATAACAGCAGTCAATTAAAGCTTCCTCTTCTCTCCTTTAATTGAAATTGAATTACAGCATTTTACCTCCCGCCCCCTTTAACTGAGCACGTAAGGAAATGCCTGGGGCTGATCTGTGCTCCCCTTTAACCAAGGAGGAAGTTTAAGGTAAAAACATGGCAAGTAATAAGGCTGTTAGGGTATTAAATACAATAACACACATACACACACTCAGAGGCATACGTGCACATGTGCATACACAGATGTATAAGCTAAAGTAACAAGGTAATTATATGATAAAGCTCAGTCTAGCTGAAGTAAACATGTCTAGAAGGAATGTATTTAAGATGCGACTCTAACAATCATATAATTGCCAACATCATCACTACATTATTTTATTTCACTGCAGAGAAAATAGAAATTGTTTCTATATTTGATAGTTTTTCATTTCTTTATTTTACATTGTTACATTTCAAATGTAATAATTATTTCATTGAGACAACATTTAGTGTGTTAGCTGTAGTGGCCCTGTTTTAAGAGTCAAAGCAGAAAACACTTCTCTGTGCCCATGATTCCAACCATCTCGCTTGTTTGTAGATAAAATTATACCATTTAATTTGAAACTCTCAGAAGACAAATGTTTTTTTCAAGTGGGTTGGACAACAGATGAATGAATGTACTGTCCTTTACTCAAACATCAACATGAACCCTTCCTACCTCTGAGCAGAGGTGAACATGCCTTACTGAGCTGGGTTTTGGCTTTTGATTTTCAATGATCAAGTACAATAAATCTACCTATCTGCCTTGGAAATAATGTCAAATTTCCCCATAATCAATATACTTTATTGTGTTGTATTATAAGCACCAGTTTGGGCTGATCCACAATAAATATGTAATTTTTAAAAATTCAAATCTCATACTATCATTCTCTCACAGTGGGCTGCCAATATAAGGTTCAGTTACACAGCATTCCTGGTACCTATAATTGTTTAGTTGTGTCTATATGCAAAGTATTGGATTGGTACTCTATCAGCAGGTACTCTTAGTTTAGGTATTAGAATCTTCTCTGAGAGAGACGAAGTCAGATCACTGCATCCCTAAACACACAGTACAATGTGTGAGGAGCTGCTGATCCTCCCAGCAAGTGTGTGTATTATATTAGTGCACTTAAAGTTGTCTCCTAAGCATTGCAGATCGTTAACATTGTATTAATACATGCACATTTTTTATAAAAAGCCACACACTGACTTTTGTGGTCAATTTGTTCTCAGCATTTCTTTCTTTTTATCCAAACTAACCTCTCTCTTCTCTTGTTCATCATCCCTGTTTACAGTCACTGTCCTAAGTGTCACAGTCTCAGTCTGGCCATATGTGTCTGTGGGGTGATAGACTTGTCATTGGATGTTCAGTGGACACCCTGTCAGTCCCAACAGGACATGGATGCATACACTAATGACAAAGATGTAGGAGAAAAGGAAGAGTGGAAGGATGGATAGTGAATAGAAGTAGAGAAAGGGTTGAGAGATGAAGGAGAGACTAAGCAGGAGATGAGTCTGAAATAAAAAAGGGACTGGGAAAGAGCAAGACAAGAAAAAAAGGTTGATAAAAGACCAAAAAATGAAAAGGGTTAGGAAAGGGAATAAAGAGACAGAAAGCAAACAAATGAAAGACAGAGACCCATGCCAAGCTGTGATTTCCCAGTAAGAGTGAGCTCTTCATCCGCCAGTGAACCCAGCCCTTCTGGACAACAAAGCCACCACATATCTGCACTCGTTTATCGTCCATTTTTCATCTCTCCTTTTTTTCTACATGCAAGAGAGCGCCCTCCCTCTCTCCTTTTCTCTTTCTCTCTGACACAGTGGGATAACCCACAACCTCACAACCTCGCACCTCCCCTACTGCTTTACACACATACACGTATAGTACACACACACAGACATATCCTCTGCCAGATACTGATGGACATGCAAGAATGCAGCACTGACACACACATACAGCATTTACATTCGCATCTTATGTGTGAATATCACTGCAATAGCACTGTGATTTTCCTATAACAGAAATTTGTTAGACTGTGTGACAGGATGTTGTTGATTCAGGTCTGTGGTCATTTTGTACATTTACTGTATTTACAGTCAATCGTCTCACTTGTCAACATTTTCCCTCTCGTCCAAATTATTTTGAGAAGTGTTCAGACTTAAGTTTTGTGAGTCCCCCACCCCCCCAAACTCCACACTCACCCCTCCTCTCTGTGCACCCCAGTCCACCCCTCTCCCCAGTGCAGGTCAAGAGGCGGTGTGCTGACTCCGCCACCTGCTGTCTGATAGCACATAAACAAACCAAACACTTATTTCCTCCTGAGCCGTACCCCGCAATCACAGCGCCAGTAAAACCTCACACTCCATTTACCTTCAGCGCAGGTGACTGCCTGGGCACTGTGCATTTATGTTTGCTGTGTGTGTGTGTGTGTGTGTGTGTGTGTGTGTGTGTTTGTGTGTGTGTGTGTGCATGGGAAAGACAGAAAGAGTGGACTTTGAGATTTTGAAGGAAGTGAAAAAGGATATCAAAAGCTGGAAAGAGAACAAAAAGAGCTAAGTAAGTAACAAAGAGGAAGGATAAAGAGAGATACAGTATATGGCCAAAAATATGTAGACACTGCTCTGAGACTGTTTTTCATCATTTTGGATAGTTCCAGTTAAGGTAAATGTTAATGAAACAACCAGCGTTGTGGCAACAGTTTTCCTGTGGCTACATGGGAGCAAATGCCTGCAGCCAGGTACCAGAAATCTTGTGAAAAGCCTTCCCTGAAGAGTAGAGACTTCAGATCAATGTCTGTAGTTTTGTAATCCGATACTTGTAGGTGTAATGTTCAGGTGTCCACATACTATTGTCCATACGTAGTAGAAAAAGAACATCCAGATATGGGAGATGGCGCCGTATTTCAGCGTCATCACAGAGATGGCTTGACCTGCCGCTCACCCCTCCATCTTGTTTGTGTACTGGTTTATTTGTTGGAAACAACAACAACAGCAACCAGCCTCTGTAATTATTCCTTAGTGCTGCTTCACTCACTGTAATTATACACCCATACGGTGTGTGTGTTTCATGCATGTACGCGTGTGCAATAGTAGATGTGAATGTGGAAATACTTGTGTTTGTGTATAGGGATGTGTGAGTGTGTGTGTGTCAACAACAATTACACACCCATATTGGCCAGAAAGAGAGAAAGAGAGAGAAAGTAAAAGAGACAGATGAAGAGAGAGAGGGGGATGAAGGGACAACAAGCTGAGGTCTTTGTTGCTAAATGACAGTGATTCACCATCAGGCCACCCATTTAGTTTAAGTGTGCAGCTCATTTGCCTGTGTGTGTGTGTGTGTGTAGATACAAAGGGAGTGTGTGAAATAAAGATGAGAGGATGTAACAGACATAGAGGAAAAGAGGTAGCGGGACAATGCTGTTGTGTGCATGTGTGTGTGTGTGTGTGTGTCTGCACTCTCCCTCTTTCTCCCCTCTCGGTGTCATCAAGAACTGGCAGTAAACCAAACTCTGTGTGTTAAGTTGTGCGTTTTAGTCTGCGTTTCTCTGCACAAACACGTATGTGTGCAGAAGCATCTGCATTTTTTGTCTCACGTTTGTGTGTGTAAGCATCTGTGCATTTGTGTGCGTACGTGCACAAGGGCCTTTGTAAGTGATAGTTAGCTTGCGCCCTCTCCTTGTCGCTCCTGTCATGCAGAAATTTGTGAGTTTTTGGTTCGTCTGATTTTCAATCTGGCATATAACCACTCTCGTTGGGAACGTTTAAACTCCACCTTGGGGGTCTCTCAGGAAATGTTTTGGTGTTTTTCTATGATTTTACTTGAATTGTTTACCATAATAGTTTACCTTGTCCTTTTATGGGTTGAAGTGTAATCACATGTCTCTGAAAACTTTTCTCACAGCTCATTTAAAATCAGACTCAGCAGGGGATTCAGAATGATGATCATTTCAAGCATTTGATTGAAATGAGCGATAATCTTATTTAGATTTGCAGGTTTTGGTTACCTTTTTTTTTTCCATTTTGCAGTGCAGATACAACGTTTTTCACAAGTGTTTTCTCTTGTTTCTAAGATAATGTGATGATGATGTTAACAACTGTGATGGCCAAGAAAATTGACCTTGAGGAACTATTTCCTGGCAGGGACTTCCATTTCTTCCTGTGGGGCTCAGGTGTTTGACAGGGAATAAAGGGAAACATAATATGGCAGTGATATGAAAACACTCAGATGTGATAATAACAAAAATCTTGTGACTCCAACTTCATTTTGGACTTTCCAGACTTTCAGTCAGGAAGTGAGTGGGTTCCTCTGAAGGTGATATCTAGAATAAAACATTATCATGTAAGAACTGGAATTTAGAGTTTAAGGAAATTGCCTCATTTGCCAAAAAAGTTTACCAGATTGTCAAGGAATATCATACAAGTACATTCTTGTCATTGGTCTTTCCTCAGGTAAATGCTGCTGAGGTGTTCCCTTTCCCCTTCCAGCTGAGTCTTATTCATTATTAATGTCTGAACATGGTCTCCAAGGATCTGCCATCCATTATTAATGCCTTACAATCTCTCTCTTTCTCTCCCAGGATCTCCTTCTGTCTCCACCTCATCCTTGTCATCTTCCCTTCTTGGATCCGTCTGTCCCAACTTCCCTCCGATCAACCGTCTGGAGAAAAGCTAATAACAGGTGTGTCCTCCTCCCTCATCATGATGTGTCCTCCTCCTCCTCCTCCTCCTGTCCTCCCATCTTCAATCTGTCTCTGATTTCTTCTGGCTCGTCTGTTTTTCTTTTGATTTTTTTAACAAGGTGCTAAACGTGCTAAATGTGTGTGTGTGTGCCACCTGGGTAAGGTGGCACTTTGGCAACCTGCTAAACGTGTGTGTGTTTGCATTAATGATGTATGAAGGCTTGTCTAATTCCTTGAAACAATTAACTTGCATATGCACACACACACACACACACACACCAGCATACGTCATTTGTCTTGTGTGTTTACTCACACCTGCCCACTGTACTGCTTTTAGTTCACATCTGTCCAACACATATAAGGAGTCTCATCTTCTCATGTTTACCTTCGTTTAAGACATGAGTGTAATAGTTTTAAGTGTAATAAAGGGCCAGGCTGTGCTAGGAAAAAAGTGGTTTGTACAATGTGTTGTCGAGCCTTGTCGGAAATCCAAAAGGGTTTCTAGCTGTTCCTAACAACCAAACTCGAGACAGGATAATCGCTTTAATATGGGGATAATGGCACAGATTTTCAAGACTGACTCTTAAGGGAAGCATTATGGTGTTCACATGTGAAATGACAGGAGTGGTTGCGTAACAAAAGGAAAAAGAGGTCCTATGGGAGAAATTCAAACCCTCCTTACTTTCCCACCTCTGCTCAGCTGGCCGGTCTCTTGTCAGACACAGGTCTTCTTTCAGCGTCTCACTGAGGCAGATTATATGACAGAAGAAGCAGTCACAGTGTATATTTATCCTCTGTGCTGAAGCCCAGAAAACTGCAGGAGTTGTGAAAACCATCATCTTAAGTTTAGTAAAATACCAGTAACAGCAGGGGTTTAAGACCAAGCCATGTCAAGCAAGGTCTGTTGTACCATGGTATGACATTTAACATGACAAAATACACCTCAGCAGTGAATCAACTGCTGAGTCTGACTACCTCTTTAAAACTGTGACGCAGATCAAAGTCAGTTATTATTGAGCAACACAGATGGCTTTTGCTTGTACAGACCTCTACGTTGGAATTTCCATATTTCAAACATGAACAGGCATTGTTATCAATAAGCTGGATATGCAAAAGACCAAATGAGATGGTGCATCAAAAAAGAGCAAAGTAGATGGATTAGACAGTCTGCAGAGGGCTAAAGACTGACTGACTGACAGAAGTATGTTTGTTGCAAAACCTCATACATACTGTACAGTACAAAGTAAGAGTAGAAAATTAAAAGATAAGAGCAGAGATGCAGTGTACAGTGTGTGTGTGTGTGTGTGTGTGTGGCAGGAACAGACGGTACTGTGGCCCTTTGCTGGCACATGAATGTACTCAGGTGCAAGGATGTGTGTGTGTGTTGTGACAGTTATTCTTTCCTCAGGTGCATCTAGGAGGGGAGTGCTGGGGTGTTGTCTTTTGGCAGGAGCTTGTGTGCGTGTGCGTGTGCGTGTGTGTGTGCGTGTGCGTGTGCGTGTGCGTGTGTGTGTGTGTGTGTGTGTGTGTGTGTGTGCACGTTCCTGGATCATCTTCCAGGGAGACGAGAGTCCGCAATTACTGTTGTAGGTAGACTGTTGCCAGCCACAGAAGAATCAGACATTCATCTTATGACACACACTCTCTCTCTCTCTCTCTCACACACACACACACAGATACACACACTTACTCACTCACACTCACAATTATCTATCTGTGAAGTATAAACTTTCCTTTCCAATTACAGTTACAACTGTGCAAAACCCATTAAACAACCTCAGTGTCTTTAATGTTTTACTTCAAGATAAATCAGAAGGGTCCCAAGAAATAAGCTAAGACTGCTGTACAACTTTGTGTGTGTGTTTTGTTAGGATTTCTTTTGGCTAAGAGGTGTTGTGGCTGAAAAGAGAGAGAGGTTCATCGCAGATTTAAATGTTACACATATGTACCAGACTCAAACTATAAATGTAGTTTCTTCTAATTTTCCGTAAAGGTGGAAAGTTTGTCAAAGTTACTGATTTGAATAGGTAATAAGATGCCATTTAAGGAGAATCAGTGCAGATTAAGACAATTTACATCGAGATGGATTTGTGAGATGTCAGTTGTATACTGCTGCGTATTTTACCTGGATTATTTTTACAAGACATTTTAGTATTTTTTGAAATGATCTCAGTGAACATACTGTGTGCTGTCTGTTGTTAAGACTCGTTCAGTGTTTCTTATATCTGAAGCATCCCTGAACATCTCTTGTTTCTTAACAGATTCTTGTAATAAAACACACTTTTAATTAGTGCTCAATCTGCTTTTGTATCCCTGTGAACTTTATAAATGCCACATATTCAACAAATAACAATTAGGCTTAATTAAGATGATTAAAAACTCCCATCTAATCCGTCAACACACCGTGTTTATATCTTGCACTGTACGGGTGTGTATGTGTGCCTCCCCTCTTCATGCTTGGCAAATCAAGAAGATCACTGTATAATGACTGCATAACAAGTATGTCCTTAAGACACACAGACATGCACCCACACACACATATACATATTCACAAATAAACATGTCCTTAAGACAGACGAAGCTTATCAATAGCCGTTAATTAAATTCTTGTGCGCATTAATGGAAGACTTGGAATTGCTGTTTACTGCTCTATAAGTTTGCGCATGTTCTCTGCTTGTTTGTTTGCTTTAATGAAAAGATTTCACCTTGTAGCAGTTTTGGGTGTGGGAAGCGTTTGTGTGTGCAAGTATGCGTGAAATAGCTGTATATGTACAATATTTTGTGTGTTTACCATCTCAGAATAAATGACAAACAATGGACAAATTTGATAAGAGGAAGAAAATATCAGAGCTGAGGATGAGTGATTAGGAAAATGACTGAGAATAAGAGAAGCTGAGAAGAAACTTTGCCACCAGACCGTTATAGACTGTAATATGGAGGTGAACAGAATTTGGCTTGTGGTGCTCAGGACACTGAAAAACAGTCACAGACAGTGAGTGTGACTGTTGTTAGTCTTGTTTAAGTTTGAGCAACATGCAGTTTAGTTAGAAATGTGTCTTGTTTTTGTTTTAATCTTTTCATTCAAATATATATATCCACTATATATTTTTTATTTCTTCCTCTTTGGACACTCAGTCAACATTGGAACACCAAGGCCAGTTTACTGTGAGGTCTTTGAAAAGAGCCACTGATGAAACATCCTGACTCTGAATACAGATCACAACTCTTCATTTCATGTACATTCCTCACATATTACAACCTCGTCCCCCCAGAAAATATCCGAATCAATTTAAATGACTCTTGGTATCTGTTATTATTGTCCATTTCTCACAACATACTACTGCCACCGCTGCTTTCAGGCTGCAAAAGCCACTGAGTCATTTTTTCATATCTTTTATTGACCAGCACACATATTTTAATTCCCATCTCCCAGTGGAGCAAAATATGGTTAATGCACCCTTTTTTAATGTAGTTTGGTCACCTGTCAAGAACATTAAAAGAGGAGCAGTGATGCAGAGAGAAACGATGACAGAGACGATACAAATGTGGCAAGTCTTACTCAAAATCCCCCTCCTCCTGTCTTATCCCATCGTATCTGTTCTTTCACCACTCAACACCATCTGTTCATCTTTAGCTAAGAAGGAGCTCATGTTCATCTCTGGCTCTCTCCTACTTTCTCTTTTAAACTCATTCCCTGACACTGTGACCTGACCCTGTGCTCTGGACTCTAATTTATTAGAAAATGAGAGCTTTTCTTCAAATCCATGTCTTTCATGGCTTTGAAAGGGCTTCAACATCACCAACACAACAGTCTGACTTAAAATCATAGAGGTGCGAATTTAAAATAGCATGATTTTTAACAGCAACAAATGATCTAAAGAAACATAAGTATATAAAACAACTTGAGATTGAACTTATCCCCAGTTAATTTTCTTCTTTCCATTTCTCTGATTGTGTCCTCATTTTTTCAGCTTTCCTCTCTTTCCTTCAGATTAACACCTCCTCCTCCTCCTCCTCCTCCTCCTCCTCCTCTAATATGCCCTGCCTTCCCCTCCATTTCCCATCCACCCTGCTCCATCTCAGGGGCATATGTCAAGAGAAAGCAAGCATCTGCTCCTTGAGAGGGATTTTGTGTCTGCCTCTCTGCCACTCTGTGCCAGAAGTCCATCAGTCGCACGGCGGCAGTATGGCCATGCACTGCCTGGCGAGGAAGTGGGACATGGACCCAGGAGGGAGGCTCTGCTTGATTTTGTTTCGGTGTCTGTGTCTTGGTGTGAGTTTCGCAGTAGATTTCTGTGCAGCAGAGCTCTATATGAGAGAATGGCAGAACTGAATGAGTATGGAATGAGTATGAAGGAGAGTGAAGGACAAGAAGTGAAGAGGAAATAAGGGATAAAGACAGGTGAACAAAATATATAAGTGCAAGTGTTTGTTGGTAAGAAAGATGAATTGTTAACCAGGATTTTAAAGTAAATTCTTCAAAGTGAAGGCCAATTGAGGCATTGTGTTGGAGAGCAAGTGGAAAGCAGTTCAGAAGACTTAAAACATTTAGGAAATGCTGGTAGTTTAGGTGTGTAAAGGTTTTTTTCTGCTTGCAGATGTGTGATTAGAATGAAGGAAGCCTCTGTTTTCACTTTGTTTTTATGGTCCAACATCAGCACATCATTACTGAAATCAGCAGCAATCAGCCATAAATAAGTGAGGCTGCATCACAGGCAATTGCTTGGGTTTACTTTGAAGATGTGCTTTACGTCAAAATGTTAGTTGCTGCTCCTTATTAAAAGCTCTAACTCCTCTTGTATGCTCCAGACCTCCAGAGCTCTGGTCCTTTAGTTGTGTTATTGCTGCCTGAGAAAAACATAAAATTAAAATGAGGACTGTATGTATGTGCACTGACCTTCCCATGTGTGGTTCAGTACGTCAATGTCAGCATCCTCACCATATAACTGTGAAACACTCACAGTGAGTTTAGCCATGAGCACCTGCTGAACTGCCAATTCATGCACACACACTAATCAAAAAGAGACAGAAACATGCAGCCACATGCACATAGGTTCACACACAGTATGGTATCGCACACTTCAGCTTGTAAGTAATGTATATTTTCTTTGTCATTCAACCCCGGCTGAATCACTGAGGGTCACACAGTAAACAAATGTGCATTAAGTCACATCAGCAAACATTTTATAAATGCGTCAAAGCGTCTTCCTCCTGGCAGCAGTCCTTGTTGAAACAAAGACCGTTTGTAGAGACTGACCTGAAGAAGGTCGTACAGCTGGTTCAAATGTCTTGATTCCTTTGCTGTCTAGATACTTCTTTCTTCTTTTATTCATGAGTGGGAGGCAGGTCTCTGGATGTAGATGTCAGTTGTGCCAATGTAAGGTACATGGAGGTTGCTGCTCCTTGTAATAATTTCATTTGCTTCTTTCCTTGTGTTCATATCTCATAAACAGTCCGTGTGAAAGTACATCACATTTTACATGTGATGTACTTTCACCCTATTGCAGATGAAGTTGTGTGGCACTCTTGCGCACTCAAGATGGGGTTGCAAGTATTCAGTCAAGCATTTAGCAGTCATGTATGTAGAACAGTCCCTCCCTGTCTTTTTTTTATTTATACAGATGTAGTTGGGTTTGTCAACAGCCCTACTGACCGATAACATCTCTTTCATTAACACTGACTGTTTTTAGTTCTTGCCAGTATTCAAAGAAAAAAGAACTGGGGTTTTGCAAAGACTAAATTGGTTTTCACAGATTTTTACCTTTTTCTCATGCTTACAAAATGGTTATATTTCATACTGCAAGAAGTCACTTAACACTTTAGTTTTCACTAAACAATGGCCCTTTGTGCTGATAATAATAACAAAAAGAAAAAAATGGGAGAAAATGCAAATTGGCTGCTGATTATGCACCACACTCTCTTAAAGTTATTGAAAAACAATTAAACTACAGTATCTTAACGGCAAATGGTATTTTAAAAATCTGATATTTAGGTGGAGTTTTGCATCATTGTTGTTACTTTTTATTAGATTTGATAAATTTATAGGTTTTGTAAAGAAAAAAATAATAAAATCAACAAAAAAATAAAAATAAAATAATGAGCCCTAAGCATATTCAAATTACACATGCTGCCACACACATGGCATGCACTTTTAAGACCTCTTCGCTCTCCAATTTAGTGCAAGAATAAACAACAGCGAGGGAAAAGAAAAGAGTAAATGTGTCATTAATAAAAAAGAAAGACGAGCTAATTGTGTTGCATGCTCTGGAAAAATCAAAAATCCATTAGAGAGGGGGAAAAGGACACTGAACATGGCTTTTTGAAAATCAGATGATGTCTCACAAAAGAAGAAAACCAAGAGCGCTTTTACCTTTAATTTGGTCCTATATCCTCGATTTAAGATGGTCTCCTTGTGTTCGTCTGTTTGTGTGTGTATGTGTGTTATTGTTGTACTCGCTTAATGCATGCCAATGAGTCACGCAAGAGGCAACTTTATCTAATCTCCATAAATGGCCATACAGTTCAGGAAGGTCACCCACGCACATGTGCACACACACACACACGTCCCCATGAGAGAGAGAGCATAAGGAGATGGTAATTGAGCGAAATTAGAAGAAATGATGGAAGGGACTGGTCGAAGTAAAGAGGAATGAGAGAGATAGAATGGACTCTGGGGTGAAACAATTAGCTCTGTCATTTAGTGTTTGCTCTGCTTTACCAGCTCAGAAAGGTCAGAGCGCTCCTACAAAGGAGAAGTCATTTTCCTACAGGGTCTAGTGAGGGACAATGTACTCTATGTTGAAGATTATTATGCCAGAGAACTGACCAGAAAGATACTAAAATCCATTCACTGACATATTGTAATATTGAGAATTTAATAATATACGTCAACATGTTTGTGAACCAGACATGAAAATGAATAGTCCCAGTGATTATGCCGCATGCACATTGTTGATATACTAATATATAACACACGTTACTACATTACTCAGTGTCTAACAACACCTAAAATCAACTTAGATGGTGATTACTGTGACTGAAAATGCACTCCCAGAAGAGTGCATTTACCTTGACCTTGAGAATCAATGCAGAAACATTTCAATAAATATAAAAATATTAGAAAAATAGACATTAGAAATGTGTCAAGAGTAACATTTCTACACAGTTTCCATTCAGGAGTAAACCTCCTCCTGAAGTGCAAAAACATTAACAGATTGGATACTGGCCAATGCATCAGATTAAATAGGGTTTAATATTCATTTTGTTTGTGTGTGTGTGTGTGTGTGTGTGTGTGTGTGTGTATGTAAGTGAGTGAATGTGCACGTGCAAGTGCTCTTGGCGTTGCTTTGATGTCGTCACAAAGATCTTTCTATTTTTCCTCTTATTGTAGAGGAGGTACATTTGTCTCTCTCTCTCTCTGCAAAGCCTTCACCACTGTCCCTTTTTCATTTCGCTTTCTTTTTTATACTTTGTTTTTGATCACAGCATCAGATCTACTTAGAGGGGTCTCAGGGGTGGGTCATTACTTTGTGTGTGTGTGTGTGTGTGTGTGTGTGTGTGTGTGTGTGTGTGCACGCACTTAAATGTGTGTGTATGTGTGATGTTGCCACTACCTGTTATCTCTTTGAGGCCATCTGGAGTCGGCACATGTGGGAAAACCCAGTGTTAGCTTTGAATGTGAATGTGTCAGTGTGTGTGTGGGTGTGTTACTTTGACATGCCAACACATTTGTCACATATAACATCACAGTTGATGTTAAAATCACATCTAACTGAGCATAGCAGCTGAGAAAAAAGGCATTAATCCCTGAGCTGTTGGTCTAAACAGGCTTACTCACCACTTAATGCTCCACTTACTTTCTGGGTGTGTTCACTCTGTACATCCTTGTTTTGAGGATATTAAGACTGTTTTGTGTTGTGGGCAGGGAGGGGTCGGGTAAAGTTGCAAATGAGGAGTTGTAGGTGATTGAAAATGTTTTACAGTTAAGGTGAGCAGCATTGGTGTAACAGCAGCTGCCAGAGAGTGTTGCATTATGGGTTGTTTTTTCAAGCCTGTTTATAGTATGCCTTTTAGAACTACTCATCCCTAAAAGTGTTTAGCATGCTCATTTTAATCTGTGTGAGTGTCTGAAGGCTCTTGTAACCTGTGCAGGTGTTGGAAAAGAGAGATCTGTCTTATACTCAGGTGTATCAATACGATAAAGGAGTATAAAGCAAATGAACTCTGGCTCATTCTTGATCTCCCAAGGGACAGATTTTGTCATGTTTGAGAGACAAATTCCACAAAATTATGTGTGTCCACACCTTTTCTCCTGCCTGGAAATACAAGCGTATTTCCTACATTACTTCAAAACCTTTTATGATTAATCAAAATTTGTGCTTTTTGTTCCTGAAACAGAGAAATCTGTCAAATGAGAAGAGGGGACTTGTACTGTAGCTAGATGGAGACAGAGAGGAGCGAATTGATAAAAGAGTGGCGTGGATAAAATGAGGAGAACGTGATAAAGGGAGAGAGAGAGAGAGAGACAACGTGGTTGGAGGTTTATTTAGGTGTGAACTTGTCTGCCAAATGGACTGAATAATAGATGTGAGGGAATGAAGGATAAAAAGAGGAGAGGAGGAAGGGAGGGATAGATGGATGGATGAGAGAGATGAAAATGTGCCCCTCCTGTTCTCTTTCACCACTTAGATTTCTATTTATTTAATTTTCCTTGTGACTGAGGATGTACATAGAAGGGCTTCACTAACATTTAGTTGGCAAGAACTTTCTTTCTCCTATAGCTGTCAACATCCTCTCCTATGATTTTTTAGCATTCAAAACTCAAAAATGTAGTTTAACAAAAACAGAATGTAATTATTCCCAGTGTGAAACATACTGTATTGAACAGATTATCATATTTGATTTATAGTGCAGTGAGTGTAAATTGCTTTAATGGCCTCTTTAAAGTACATTTCACAAAGGAGCCACAGCCTTTTAATCAAAACCACAGGGGAACTTTTGTGCTAAAGCTTTATTTACATCTATGTGACAACAAGAAGAATATTTAATCTGTATGCTTTCCCTCAACACCCTGCTTTATATTCATCTTCTGTACAACCACACTGTTCTGCTGTGGGATTACGTTAACATAAGTGTCTGAAATGCCTGAAATGGCTTAAACATGTTGCCCAAAGGCACTTTAGAAGTACATGTTGAGGTCAAAAGCAGCAAGAATTTCCCCATTCTGACCCCAATTAGGATTCTGAGATACAACAGGCTTAAAAGTGAAGTCAGTTGTCTTTGGAAGTCCTTATATGGAGCTATGACAGACAAAATACAGGCACAGATTCCCACTGACGCAAACATGCACATATTCAGGAGTAAACATGCACACAAACAGAAGTATAGAGGCCCAGAACACACACTTTGAAACACACGCAACCTTCTGACTGTGATCAAGAGAACAATGTTCCGCTCTGCACAGTGATCGGTCTCCCTCTTTCACCTTTTCTCTCCCCGTCTTTTTTCTTTCTCTTTCATCCCTCGCTCAATCCTGTTGGGCCCAGGACCTGAGCAGCTGAGCTCTACCTCCACCGACTCCAGTTAGACACACACACACTCGCATGCACAATAATTTGCATTCATACTTTCACGCACACGACCACACACACACCCTCAACACTTCATACATTGCATCCGATTAATTTTCCTGTCTCATTTGTTTGAATCAAGACCCTTAAGAGTGCATACAAACGCTGACCTTGAGACACAGAAGATTAGACACTTGAACTCCGACTGACGAGAGATGCATCCTCCGAGTGGGGAAACCTTGTGGAGAAGCGGCAACATACTTTTCTAAGAGATGGGAGGCAGGCACTTGAGGGAAAATTAAATCTCTCCAAGGATGCTGTCAGGGCATTGAGAAAAGATTGGCGTTTTGTGTCTAAATACATGTACACTGAACTGGCTCGGTTCACTCATCCTGTATTTTTACATGTTTTTGTTTATGGTAGATTCATCTATGCTGCTTTAAATGATGTTCCAACAGTGGAGAAACTTGCCTTGGAAGGCTTAGCACAGATTTTTGTGTACAGCTGCAGGTGAGAAAGTTTCAATTTAATTATTTGCTTTCTCTTCAATGGATGAAGAGATGAAGAGGTTTCTCAATGAAACTTGGGAAATTAAAAAAATATAATTGAAATCACTTCAGTACAAAGTCAGAAGAAAGTCCCATCAGTGGCACCAAGCTCACAGCAGTTCTTCCTGCAAGTTTTATTTTCACTTATTCTCCAAATGCAACTGTCTAGGTCATTACCTTGTCTTTTATGTCTTTTTGAAATTAGTTTTCATAATGTGAACTCTTTTTATCCAGCCATGAATTGTGAGCAGGCTTATTTTTCTCTTAGATTGATTGAACTTGTAAAGCAAGTGTATGACCATTTCAAACCAAGTTTCAAATGGTTAGTTTGTATTGCTCATAAATACTAAAATATATTTAGTTGTGAGTTTTGTTTATAAAGATTCAGCTGATCAACTAATCTAACCTCAGACAAATATTAACATGTAGGAATTACAAACTACAAACTGTTTCAGCGAACATCTGCTCACTGACACACCCTGGCAGCCTTTAGTCAGCTTTCATAGTGTTGCAATTCATTTAAAGGGTAAATTGATTGCATGTACAAAGCCATAGGTAGTAAACTGAAAAGATTTAGCTGCATTAGTTGTCCCTGTACCAACTTGATATTATGACCTACATCACAGATGAACAAAACCATATTCCAGTTCATTGTAAAAGGTGCTATGTGTTTGCTACACGTTTTTGCCATGGCTACGTAGCCGATGTTAGCATTAACAGCTGTTTACTCAGCAACAGCTTCAGTTATTGTTGTGTTGTGGAAAGAGGTTAGAAGAAGATAATCTTTTAAATCATTAGGAGTCATCATCTGTGAACCATCTGCATGAATGTTACTGACATATACCACTTTTTTGCCATCTAGTAGATATTGAGGTATTTAACTGGATGAGTCAAAGTTTGACCAGCTGGTAGGGCTAGATGAAAGTCAACTGATCACCAAACTCATTAATCCCCTCTGCATAATAGATATATGCACCAATTTATAATTGCTAGGATCTTAGGATATTTCAGTCTCTATCCAAAGAAGTTGACCAATGGACAAACAGATAGACACTGCTCCAGAGCAACCCCATTGACTAAAAAAATCTAATAGATATAATGATATATAATATGATATCAGTACAGTAGTGTAGGGACTGTGCATCCTGTCTTGAGGAGTAAATAAAATATAATAATAGAATAAAATATATTAAGAATGTAATCAGAATAAATTTTTTGGTGTTGAAGGATTTTTTTCTTTGCATTGAGGAAAGAAAAGGTTTTCTACCACTGCCCTCCTTACATCTCTTTGTACATTTGAATGAAGTTTCAATTAAAGGCGTACCGTATCTACAAAGAGATTTCTTTTGAAGGATTTGCTTGCATTGGGAAATTAGAAGGTATTGTACTGCTCTCCTTGACTTTTATTGTGAGTTCTTTCCTATTACTTCTCTTCCGTAAAGAAAGGGCATGATGGCACTGACCCAAGTGCTCTTTGCTAAAATGGAGCTTATTTTATTATCATGGTCATCATGTTTATTACATACTAAGCTGGTATGCCTTTATTGTATGTGTAGAATTAATGCTGCTCTCCAGTTTTATATGTCTAGGTCATTACCCTGTTGCGTTCTCTATTTTGATTGTTAATAATTTCCCATGTTCATTCTGCTTTTTAGGAGTGAACTGTAAGAAGAAACTTGCAGAAAAGTTTTTTCTTTCACCGAAAGAATAGGGAAGCAGACTGACAAACTGCAAATACAGTTGATTGAGAATGACACACACACACACACACACACACACACACAGTGGAAAGATGAAAGAATCACTCATCTAAAACTTTCTCCAAAACCACAGGTTGTGTCGCAGAGGGAATGGAGGGATGAAAGGCGAGGAAAAGTGCGAATGAAAGAGAAAGGTAGAGCGGCAGGGTGACTGACTGGCAGGGCAGATCGCATGCCAAGCCACTGTCACTGGCACTTAAAGGGCAGACACACACACACACACACACACACAAACACACACGCACACCATATAGTCTAACTTCTCCAGTGTGTGCCTGCTGTATGCAGAGTCACATATTAGGGGTAAATATTAAGGAGTATTTTTAAAATTTGCTCACACTTTAACCAACTATCAAAAGACATTTTCTATATTTAGCATTTGTAGGAGTCACATTTATACACCCACACACACTCACACACACACACACACACACACACAAAACCCAGATTAGCTAATGATGTGTTGCTGAAAGTTTCCTCCCCATCTCTCCACTTTGTTTCTGTACCTGTCTGGTTACCGCTATGCCCAGGGCCTGTCACTCAGACAACTGTGCAAAAATGAGTAAAGCGCGCGTACACACACACACACACATTTATAAAGATGCACACATACACATAAACAGACACACACTTAACAACGCGCGGTGGGTGACGGTGTACAAGTGACTGCGGGTGCCCACATCAGAATGCAGGTTGGAGGTTTGACATTCCTGGAGGCTGTGTCCGTCTAGCCAGTTAGGGGGAGGACAGCCAATAACACACACACACACACACACACACACACACACACACACACACACATACACGTACTGCCCTGACTATCTGATGAGCCTAATGCTGATCCAAGTCAATAGTGAGAAAAAAAGATGGCTTTTAAATGTTCTACCTCTTACTAGGTCTGTGTGTGTTCGTGTTGAGGCTTGAATGTATGTGCTTTTCCTTGATGCTTGTCTCTGCGCACATGTGTGTGTCTGTGTGAGTGTGTGTGTGTGTGTGTCCTATAACAGTAATGAAGGCAGTCTGAGAGATTATCACAGTTGGGCGCTTGCAGACCTCAAGGTTAAAGGAGCACAAAGGCGCAGCAGAAACAGTGTGTTGTGTGTGTATGTAATTGTGTGCATGCCTTTGTATATGTGTAGATGAGGCTGCATATGTGCCTGTGTGTATGTATATAAGATTTGAGCACGAGACAGCAGAGCCACAGAAGGCATGATGATTGATTGGCTTGATGCTGAGAGAGAGAGAGAGGATGAGCGAGCTAGAAAAGAATTAGAGAGGCAGTGAGAGATTATGACAGGTAATTGACAGGGCTCATGATTCAAAGGCAAGTTAAAAGTAAATAAATGACAGACTGCACATATTCAAGTGAAAATTATACTGAAGTGGTATAACTCAACATTTTAGGATAAACACTTTTGTTTTTCCCAAGAGTGAAATAAAAATATTGATAGCAATATCCTGTCTGCTGGATTATATTGTTATGACTGACTCACAGGCTAGTGAGTTCCAGTGGCTGTAGGTGAAGGGCAGAAGGAGGGTTAGGTGGAACATAGTGATTTGCTTTTGCGAGTTTGATTTTCAGTACTTGTAGCTTGAAGTGAATTTTGGTAAAAATAATTTATTTTCTGCGCCTGGTAGGAGTACTCAGAGTTTATTAGATTCCCCTGTACAATATAATGCAATCTAATAAACAGAGAGGTGGTGATTTAACTCTGACCCACTGTCAACATTAAAAGCTTTTCAAAAACATTGTCTTTGCAGAGCTGTGAATTCTATTAGGTTGTGTATCTGTTCTCAGTAAACTGGTAACCTGGTAATTATTCAAAGCTCGAAGTATGAAACTTAACCTTACTCAATTTGGATTATGGCTTCCCTAGAGCTAAAGAAGAGGACACTTTTTATGTTTTTGAGAAGCTTTCTGCCCATGCTTCAAGTGTTTCCTTTGGTGTTTATGACTGTTTAGTCAACCTTGCCAAATGGCCTCTGAAGTTTTTAATGTCGCTCATTCAATTAAAGTTCGAGGGAGAGCTGAACCTGGGGGGGCAATAAGTCACATATTGGTATTATCCTGCCCTGCTAATTACTGAAGCAATGAACTTTAATTAATATCTGAGCTTAGTGTCTGCATGTGTGTGTTAAAGTATGCAGACGTGCATGTGTGAGCGTGCGTGTGCATGTTTGTGTGTTTCTTTGCGCACTTGTGGCCAGCTCTCCTTTATCTCAAGCCATCGCTCTTCAACACACGTACAGACACACACTTATACACAGACGAGGCGGAGGCTGACATTTCGCCGAGTGTCTCGGTTCACATGAGAAGCGCTGACACCGTGAACCAAGGAAGGCTAGCAGTGCCGTTAGCATTAGCATAATTATCTCAGTTATCAGCAGCGTTGGAGACCAGATCCAACGCCAGAAATGACAACAACAACAACGAAATACACAATTAAGTGGATTTCTCTTCTGTCTTTTTAGCCAGAGGACAAAAACCTCAGTGTATGCTGGCCTGTACAAGAGTAATTCAGCACATAGGCAGTTTAAGAAAGCTGGAACATGTCTTTCAGGGCAGTCAGCCCGATTATTGAATGTAATTTAATGAGCCCCAATCAACTGTATATTCTGAAGAAAGCTCGACAAGATTTCATTATCAAAACAGTGCCTGCAACTGCTGCTTCCTACCTTATATGTCATATATGCTAATTTTAAAAAATTGTGGCATGTTTGAAGCATTTAGGATTTCTGTTTGATAATTTCTGGGCGTAGAGGGGAGGAATGATGAGTTGCAGCATAATGCCTATTTGAAATATCAGCCAGTGATTTGCAAACTTTTTCATCTCAGCCACTTCTAAACTAGCTTTTGGTAGTTTGGACATTGTGCATTCCAGTTGCAGAGGTGTAGATTGGTAACTGTGCTACAACAGCTACTTTTAATACCAGAGAAAGACTCAGTGCTGCAGATTCAGTTTCACCCTTATTACAGAACATAGACTCCACACCTTTGCTCTGTTTTTTGTCCAGACAAAGGAGAATTTAAGACGTTAAAGTATGTCTTCTATACAACATGTGCAATTAGAAATAAAAGAAAAGATAGAGGGAAGTGACAGCTGTGTGTGTGTTTGTGTGTATCTGTATTGTGTGAGTCATGCTACCTACTGGGCTTTGCCTTGAGCTAGCAGTGCCCTTCACTTCCCTTTGCCCAGAGCTTCGCTACGGCCACGACTGCTGCGAGGCAGACATAGAAACTCTCACAACTAAAACAACTGTCCTGATGAGAACAGTGGCTTCTTGGACGTGTGAAAACACTTTGATTTTCACCTGTCCTCACTGGACTAGAGTGAACGTTTTAAAAAGAGTTTTGGTGGGCTCCTTGAACTTGTTGTGACAAAAGACACCTTGGAAAGACGAGGAGGACACTTCTGCCTTTGTGTGTGATGATCAGATCGTTCTTTGGTCTGAGAATATAATTTAAAATGCAAACTGTTTGATATGCGGTTACAAGTTTCTTCATCATGCAACTAAAAATATAATTTCATTATGATTTTTCATTTGCTTTCCTCTCTCCTTCCTTCCCTTCCTTCATCCCACCCTTCTCTTTCATCCTTTCCTGCTGCTAGCCTCCCTATGATTTTTTTTTATTTTTTTTTACCTCTGCCTTTCTCCTCCCACCCCTCCCTCTATCTTTTTGTCCCTCTCTATGATTGTTTCATGTGCGCTGATCTCACCTTGTGTGTTTGAAGCCCAAAGAGCAGCGGCAGGAGATTCTGGATCACACTACTAAAGACCCCGACACATCTGAGAGAAGGGAGTAGGGTGATAGATAGATAGATAGATAGATAGATAGATAGATAGATAGATAGATAGATAGATAGATAGATAGGTACTAAATAAATATCAATAGGCATATGAAGACAAAGAAAAGAGAGACGAGTCGACTGTACCTTTCACGTCTGTCTTTAATGCCACTCATCTGCAGATGTCACCAGTTGTTTTTGCCAGGCAAGCACACACACACACACACACAGGCACACAGCACTCTCTCAATCACCTTGCCACAGGCTCTGTCCTCCTGCTTCAAACCGGCACTGTCTGTACGTGTATTGAGTTGGTTCAATCAATGGCAAATTGTGTGTGTGTGTGTGTGTGTGTGTGTGGTAAGCACAGAAACCAATGTGTATTCCCCTACGCCCCCCCCAGTGAGTTATATGACAATATGCACACATTAAAGTAGATGAAATCAGTCAGGAAGAAGCACAACCCACAGAAAAAGACTTGATTTCCTCTAACAAACAACAGGAAAACCTCACCTGCAAGGTCCCTGAGGCCTGCATCGTAACTCATGTCATTTTGTCTGTGTTAGTCCTGATTTCAGTGGAGAAATCAAGAGTAAGTTTGTAGATACTTGAGGTAAAAATGCCTTCAAGTATCTACAACCAAGTCCAGTTGCCCTCGAGTCAACCCTTCTTGGATAACCATGACCTGGATAACTGAGAATCTCCACAGACATCTTAAATCCAAATATGTGTGCATGGTTACAAGTCAAGGTTTTGAAAACATACACGCCCACACACACACACACACACACACACACATTTTGCCATATCCTTACGGATGCAGCTGCAGTTGGATCCTACACCTGCCCCTAACCTTTGACCCAGGAAGCAAAAGTAATTTCAACTCTTGTCCGACCCTGAGCAGGAAGCAGTGCAGGATGGCTCTAGTTGAAGACGAATACTCTGTATCCATTATGTTTTGCAATGCGTGTTGCAAATATTGTACAATTATTTAATTTTACAATTAGAAACATAAGCTTGAAATATACATTATAAAAGACCCCTCTTTGACTTGCCATTTTCTGATGTTCAGTTTGTAGATTTTATTTTCAGAAGTTCAGTGTCTGTTTCTGCAGGGAAACTCTGATCTGATCCATGATTCTGTCTCTGTCCCTTCATGTAAACCATCAGTGGTGTCTGAAAAACAGGCACAATTATCCCTAACTGTATCCTGAACTTCATCTGAACTGTCCAGATAGCAGAACAATGCCACTATAAAAACGTTGCCCTGTGTTACCCATGGGACTCACCATTTTTATGCAGGTTGTAAGACAGCCCTTGTATTTCCTGTGCTAAAATTACAAGGCTTGACTTATACCCTTTAAGTATATGTGACTTCATAAATTGTAGATTTGTGCACATTCATGTGAATGCACCCTCATGCTGTAGGTGTGGTGTGCACTCTTTTGTTAAACATCAGGAAGAGTAAATCTGTCAGCACCCATTATACACTGCCTAGTGGGCAGTCCACATATGAAGCATCTGGGCAAAATTGCAAGAAAAGAACAGTATTTTTCCTGCTTAACAAGCTCAGAGAAATCATTTCTGACAATGGGCCAGAGGATAACCAGAGTTCAGCTTTTCTGAACAGACGCACCGGCAGCTCACCAGGAGTTTCCTGTGTCAGTAAGCACTGACGCACACGATCTTCCTCAAATTAAAAATGGAAAATAGGAACACACCTCGTTGTTGAGCCCTGCCCAGTGTTGGAACACAAAACAATCAGCAGTGCTAGTACATTTGCTTTTATAGATATATTGTATCTAGTGTTTCCTGTTTCTTTTTAGAAAATTAGCAGTACAGTCCACTTTGTTGTAAATGAAGTTTTCTATCTTGCCCTCAGCTTTTCTGGGACAATATGTCTTGTCTTCCAGTTGTTAAGTTGCGTTAATAACCGATGAAGTAAGCTATAGGGCCAAGAGATATGTAAACCTGAGTGTTGTCTACATGGCTTTTATAAGTTGCTTGGCAGAACTGTCTTCACAGGCGGCATGTAGAGGTTGAATAATAGTGGCCCATGGATTGAACCCTGGCGCACACCAGGACTAGCTGTTGCAAGGTGTTTGGAAAAGCTACAATGGATAGATTTTAAAGGAAAATGATAGATTCATAGAAAAAATGTTTATCTTTTTTAGTGGCTGTGGTTGCTGAAAAGTTTTGTGTTTGGAATTCTTTTTATTTGTCTCCTCTTTGTAATGTTTTTTTTTTTTTCATTGCTAAAGAGACTGAGTCATGTAACTCACCTTGCTACCGTTATTGTGTGCAGAGCTTAATAATGCAAAATGTTTCACAGGCTTTAAAGGAGAATGATTTTAGCTGCTGAAAAAAACACAGTAGATCTGTGTAAATGACCCCTGAACTGTCTGTCTGCATAGCTGCCTCGTTCCCTGTGTCTTTGTCTGGTCAACCTGTCTGAGTCAATGTCTGCCTGGCTATGTGTGTTTTTTGTACATTGGTGTGTATTTCTCTGTTTGTCTGTCCCCAGTTCATATCAAAATACTACATCAAAGCGCACACATAGCTTTGTTCCATTTCCTGTGGAAACCCCTCCACGAAGCATCTCCCTTTAAACTGCAGGTCCAAAAGGTGAGACTAGTGTCATGTCACATTATTTTTCCGTAGAGGTACAAAGAGCTGCACTGCACCCTGTCCATGCCCAGGAAGAGAGGATGGATTTCTTTCCATAGGAAAAAAAACCTGCTGGTTGTACTGCACTTTAGAGGAGATGGAAAGAAGTGTGTCATCAGTTTTCAGACCAGAGTTCACACTAATAATACAGTGGCTGTATTATTTTTAAGTCGTGCATGCTTACTGTGTATGACATATCTTTATCTATCATGAGGATGACATCTTTCTCTCTGCCTGCTGGGGGTTTTACAACACGTCTTAAAAATCTGGTGTAACTCACTTCTCTGTCTCTTGTGTTTTCCTGTCTCTGCCTGTGTGTGTTTGTGTACTCGTCTTTGCCTTCGATTGATCAGCAGTTGTGTGTGAATGTTAGGCATTTAGAGGATAAAATTCACACACTGAGCTGTGTTTGAAGTCCAATTGATCTGAAAAGCTTGATTACCCTCCCTGCATCTTAGCGATGACCAGGTGAATCCTAATGTTTGTGTGTATCTATTGGTAACTTGGGCGCACTGTTGGAGCAGATCAGCTCGGGTCTTTGTCCATGAAGGACATTTCTACTTGTTTGTTTTATCCTTTATTAATACAGCTTGTAGGTGTCATTTCTTTGGTAAAAGAATTATCAAACAAAAAGAAAGCCTGACATTACCAGGAAGATTAAAGCAATAAAATGAACTTATGAGAAACTTTTATGTGAAAATTCCTGTATAATCACTAATTAAAATAGCTAATTATATGGAAATTATACTGTTATACTTGGAGGTCTTCCTGTGTAATTTGCCCTGTATTTATTAAGCACTATTCAATACAAGAAAATTACAAACATGAATTGTCAGTATTACCAGGATATACGGCTCCAAATTTAACATGGTCTTCTCTAACTCATAGATGAAAGAAACAAGCTGTACTTCTGTGTGCAGTTAGAAGTCATTTCCTACTTGACTGATTACATGAATCGTTTTGCTGCCTTTCAGAGAAACTGTCATGTCTCCCATTTTCCTCAACATATTTATTTTGTCTCACCCCTTGCTGACTTCCCTTCTCCTGCTTTCTTCTTTCTCTCTCTAACATCCCTTCATCTCTGCCTGTTCCCTCTTTTCACTGCTCTAAATCTCCTCTCATTCGGTGTTAAACATTAGAGAGCTAGCAGCTGGTCCTTTCTCCTTCTTTAACCTCTGTCGCCCCTTGCAAGCATGTGTGTGTGTCAGTTTTTGCGTGTGTGTTGATCTGCCTAAGGCACTGAGGCAAATGGCGCAGTCCAGCAGCATAGGCTACATGCCAACAAGCATGATAAGATGGACACACACAGTTCACTCTGTTGTATATAAACTAATCAGACTTATGTTAAAATATGTCAAATTACACTGAGAAACTGTGTCATGAAGGATGGCACTTCTTCAAACAGATTATCCTGTCAGTGCTGACATAAAAGCTGACTACACATGGTAAAATAAGCCTGAGAAGTATAAAGACCGGGTCGTATCAGTCGGTTTATCATAGGTTTTCGCGCTTTGCCTCTTTAGCACCTGCTTACAGGAGTGAAGCAGCGGCTGTAGCCGATGGAGCAGAAAAACACTGAGCTTTTCTTCTGCTTGTCTGATCAGCAGGGTGGCACTGAGACACCTGGAAGGACTCCAAAGGAAACACACACACACACACACTCTCGCTCCCACTCAGTGTCCACTAGGATGAGTGGCTAATGTGTAATGAAGAAGAAAAGACACATCTGTAGCTGCTGTGTTCTTGGAGGGGGGAGATAGACAGACAAAGAGAGAGACAGGAGGAGAGGATAATAAAGATGTACAGTATGCTTCAGCTGTTGGAGTCAAACTGATGAAGATGCCTCCTCTGCTGGAGATCATCAGCAGGAGGTAAAGATGAATTTTACAGTTTGAACTGTGAGTGATAAAATATGAACTTATTTGACTCAAAAGTTAAAGGACTTGAAAAGAAAAGAGGGTGAAGGCTTGTTATTGTTTAAATGTAGTTTTCCATAAAGATAGTGAACATCAGTATCCCTGGCTCGAGTCCAGCTGGGGACCCCTGCTGCGTGTCACTCCCTGTCTCTCTCTTCCCTCATATCCTGTCTGCTTTCTACTGTGGGCTGTAATAAAGGCAGCACATATTGTAAATCATGTATTAAAAGAACTTAAAAGTCAAATATTGCTTTTGGAAAGTGCTGATAATGTTTTTCTGTTGGAGCATTTTAGAAGAATATGACAATTTCTGTTGTTCCTGAAAAGCAGACTGTCTTCTCTTTGGGTTTTAAGACAAAGGAATTAGGAATCAGACAAAAGACAAACACCAAAACAAATCCACAAAAACATAATGTGAGATTATACATGTGCCGTTTTGGGAGCTAAAAAAAAAAGTCATAAGATTATGAGGAACAGATTTAGAAGATTTGAGAGGAAGATGTGAAGGGACAGAGGGAGAAAGAGTGATAGAAAGAGAAAGAGGGGATAATAAAGAAAGACATCTGTAGCAGTTGTAAGGACATGGATTTACTGTCTTAATACAGTTACATCTCTCCCAAGAGGACCAAAGGATTAGATATGGTCATTTCATCAGAAAGAGGGGAGCGGACTGGTGGGGGATTAAGGAAAGACTGAAAGAGGAGAGGAAAAAATAGAATATAAGAAACAGAAATGGACGAGGGGATTGAGGGATAGACTAGAGGAAGAGACACAAAATCATTTTTGGCTCTTTGCTTTTATGGAATTTAACTAAATCTTTACAATCAGGGACTATTTAGGAGTTGATTTATATATGTGGTACATTTATACCAACATAAAAAAAACTTGAATTTCCGACTCAATCCCAAAATGCATCGCGCTCATTCTCAAAACCACTGGCACTCAAAACCTGCAAGGACCCAAATGGCCCCGGGAATTGTGGGAAGAGAGACATGAAAAAGCATGAGGCTTCGTTCCAGCCGGGGTCACTGCCACACCAGCTGTCTCCACACAGGGGACCGGGACAAACACTCACACAAAAAACACAACCAACTAGATACATATAAATACAAATAGATTCACCTAGATTTATATTTGAGCCATAGATAGATTATTGAAAATTTACATAAAACAGGAGCAAAAAGGAAGCTGACGTCTGATGTGTAGCAGCGAATAAAAAGATGACATATATTCAGTGGTCATGAAAATCAGCCAAATAAATGCAGTTAGTTACATTTTTATATATTTTATATATATATATATATATATATATATATGTGTGTGTGTGTTCATATACTTTTTTATAACATTTTTATTCTATTTAAGGCTATAATTCTATAGTAAGTACTATGTTATGCATTCATTTTAGCTGAAAAAAGGTGGGTAAAGTGTGTTGAGGTGGCTTTCCTCTCCATCTTAACCTTGCTTGAAAGAGAGATAAAAGAAATAGAGTGACAGAGGAAGAAAAAAATAAGAGCAAAAACCATGAAAAGTCTGTATAGAAAAAGAGAATGAAGAGAAAAAAAAGGCTGAGAGAGAGAGAGAAGCAGCTGAGAAGGAGAGAGGCCAAGGCTCAGCACCCTCAGACATATGGCTGTCTCCTTCTTGATTACACTTCAGCTGGCTGGAAGATTACCAGCTCTGTGTGTGTGTATGTGTGTGTCCTTCTGCATATGCTTGAGTGTATGTGTGTGTGTGTGTGTGTGTGTGTGTCCAAGAGCTCACACTGAAACCTGCTAAAGATTACTCGATAACACTTAACTTCTCTCTGTGTTTGAGACACTCATTTAAGATTATAAGGCTCTGTTGTGTGAGTGTGTGTGTTTTCGCAGACCCAGTGTTCATGTGTGTGTGTGTGTGTATGTGGTCATACTTGTGCTTTAAGAAGTCAGGGCATTTAGAGTGTACCAGATTAGTAGACGACACTGTAGTTTTGCTTGTGTACATGATTAAGTGTGTATTTCTGTGCATGCTCACACTTCTTCAGCTGGTCTTTCGTAAATTACTGGTATATTGAGTGCAGTGTGTGTTAGCGTGTGTGTGTGTGTGTGTGTATCTTAACACCAAGATTACTCCAAGTCAAGTAGATTGAGCCCCTGGGTCACAGAGAAGATGAGAAGCGAGATCAGATAGCTTCTGGTTTTCTTTAATCTCACACCCTTCCACTGCCTGAACATGTGTGTGTACTGTATGCCTGCAAACATACGTGTTTTCTTTATATTGAATTTATTATTATATATCTCGACGTGCCCGTGTGTGTATGCTTCTGTGTGTGTGTGTGTTTGTGTGTGGTCTCATCTGGCTGGGGTTTTCTTGGAAGGAAATGCATCCATATGCTACAAGAAGGCTGCCTGTGACCTCACACCAGGACCCTGCTGTAGTCTGCCACTATCCGCAAGGAGAGTGAGAGACATAGGCCGACAGAGGAAGAGAGAGAGAAATAAAATGGGGTGGTGGGCAGAGAGATGGAGGAACAGGGGAGAGAGAGAGGGATGCCAAGACAGAGGGAGATAACAGCATAGAGAAAACAGTGGATACTGCAGATACAGTCAAAATCAATACAAGCTTTGTATTTATCTCAAAGCTGCACAGGACGTCCTGAGAAGGGGGCCCAGATTGTCACAGCTTGCTTATGTTTACCAAAGGGACAGCAGAACCAAATGATCTAATGTAGAGTATGAGTTCCTATGGACAGCACTCAGTGGCTGGGGTTTGGAGCGTAGTTATAATATGTGTAGCAGTTTTGACTCAAAGAGAAATTCTGGTTTTATCCAACCTGGGTCTTATTTTTGTCGTTACTATTAAATACAGTGGTTAGATAACCTCGCTAAACTGTTGGTAACTCTGTCTGATGTGTGTGACTGGTTGCTTCTTCCCCCATCTGACTTTGTTGTGGCAGTGTCGTGGTGTTCCCAGATCTCAGCCGTTACAGGCTTTCAGACTGAAATCAGCTCTGCGGTAAAACAATGCGGGGAGTTGGCGGTGGCATGCTGCTTCAGGTACCAGTGAGAAGTGAAATACAGTCCAGGAGGTGCACTTTGAGTAAACAGATCTGTGGATTTAAAGATGCCAAAACAATGCAGTGCACAGCGGTTTATAATGCTCAGAGTCAGGGTTTTTAATCTGGAAATTATCTTTCTTCTATTGGATTTTTTGTTGTGACAATTGCGAGATAAATAGTAGAAATGTGGCGTTCATGTTACGTCATGATCTATGCATCGATTCAAATGAATGAGAGGGCTGCATTTTTTTCACACAGGCCTTACTTTGGTGAGCACAGCGTTACCATAGCCAATTGAAATAATGTACAAAACAACAAAAATTAGATAAAAGATGTAATAAGCTGCAGTTTTTCTTGTAGTTTTGATTCAGCGCTGTCCATGGTGCTGATCTGCACCATGTACCAGAGCAGATACAAGCACTCCCCAGGGAATCTG
The DNA here is from genome assembly GCF_001640805.2 of Lates calcarifer. NCBI lineage: Eukaryota > Metazoa > Chordata > Actinopteri > Centropomidae > Lates > Lates calcarifer. The sequence continues at coordinate 4,542,431 of NC_066854.1, forward strand.
CCAATATTTTCCGCTCTTTTGTAATAAAGAATCATTGCAGTCAAACACTTGAGTATCATCCCATTCACCCATTCCATGCTTAGGTTTTAGTCTTAAATGCAATATGTTTTTGTATTTATCATTGTGTGCATTAGTGTCTGCATACATCTCTACTCTCTGTACATGTGTGCAGAGTGTGTCAGTGCACGTCTGTCTACAATAAGTTTTCGTGTGGAGGTTGAGCCTTGAGAGACACAAAATCACGGAGCAGGAGACAGATATGTTTAATCCAGACAGACACTAATGGGTCAAGGTTTGTTTTTTGTGTTTCAAGCTCGTATAAACATCATTCAAAGCCATTACAGCTGACGTCTAAGGAAACTCTGTCTCGCAGAAGACACAGATGGCCTGAGGGCGACGAAAGAAGAATAATAAGCAAAAATTAGTGTGTGTGTGTGTGTGCGTGTGTGTGTGTGTGTGTGTTGTGTGTGTCTGCTTTCTCATGCCAGATCATTCCCCTGCAATCAAAAGGCATCTTCATTATCCACATATTTATAAATACTATATATGCCTACATACATATCTGTATGTGTGTGTGTGTATGTGTGTGTGTGTGTCCATACCATTACTCCATGTTGCCAGTGGCAGTGTTGTGACTGAGGAAAGCAGAGCTGTGTGTTGTGCTTTATTCACATTGGCTGACAGTTTTCTTTTCTATAAATACTGCACATTGTGTAAAACATTAAAAAATGCAGTCACTATTTGCATGTAAGCTGGGGGAAAAGGTTACATATCGTGTGTCCTACAGCTCTGAAATAGAAATTCTGACGTCTGAGGCTCAACAGAAACTGTTAGGATCAGTTCAGTATTGGTTTTGATTTGTTGACAAGAGTAAAAATATAGAATTTTTCCAGACTTATCCTTTAATCTATCTGTTACTTGAGCAGAGATCAATCACCCAGATCCTCTTGATCACAACTTTTTAATCAATAATGGTAACAGCACAATGTGGGCATCCCACCTCCTGTAGTTAGAGCAGAGGCACCACAGGAACATTTTGGCCCCACTGACAGCAGCTCTGACACAAAAAATACCTATAATCCCTGGACAGAGTCAGGGGCCGGCTTGTCCAGCACTGCTCCCCTGAAACATTTAACCCCCACCCCCAGTCTGTCTAACCATTAATACCCCCACACCCTCCCTCCCCCCAACCCCAGGCCACTGATCTGGCTAAGGACCTGAAACTGGACTGATACCGAGCATGAAATTTCCTGTGGCTTTTAAAGGACTTTGGCCTGGATGTGTGTGTGTGTTTATGTGTGTGTGGTGGCGCTGATAGGTTGTCAGGGCCACAGAGAGAAAAAGCTCAAGCATGAGTGCGGTCTGTGCGTGTTGCCATGAAATCTTTAGTAAAATATTTGCACAGCGGCCACCGTGGATGAGCGCGATAACCTCAGAGCTTGAACTCGGTCCCCCCTTGCTGAAAACAACAGCTCAGCTCTCTCTTTCTCGTTCTGTCACCTATAAATCTATACCTCTTTCACACTCTTAATATATTCATTTTTCTTAACTCCTAGAGTGCGCTTTTCTCAGCTCACCACCCATGATGACCAATCATCTATTATTAGCCTGCATTGACCGGATCACTGTGTGTGCGCAAGAGTGTGCGAGCGTCCATCAGATGTAACACTCTTGCTGTCTTGTTCGACTTGCAGAACAGCGTGTTTTCCAGAGTGCAAGTCGATATAACAGAGGGAGCTAGAGGGACAGAGATAGAAAGAAGGAAAGAAGAAAAGAAAAGGGAAAAATACAGAGCATGAGGGAAAGAAGGAGAAGAGAGAGAAAAAGAAAGGAGAAAAATGTGGATGGATGAATGAGATGACAACAAAAGAAGAGCGTAAACAGAGGGATTTCTGGGTAATGAGTGGAAAGGTAAAGAGTAAGGTATCGCCAGAGGAATGGATGGAGGGATTGGGTGGAGGGAGAGGACTCTTGGCAGAGCATGATGATAATCCGGCGCCTGTGTGAATGATTAGCATATATGCTAAACACTTCAATTCTATCAGCTAACACTGAGAGGCTGAGATAACTAACGCAGGACGTGCTCCTCCCTCCACCTCTGTCTCTATTGCTTTCTGTCTTCTGTCTGCTGTCGTTTGTCTTTCTTGTTTATTTTCCCCCCTCACACATCTCCCAATTTATCCTTAAGCTTTCTGTGATTTTTCCTGTATGTTTTGTTCCTTTTTCTTGTCATAAGTATCTTTTTTATTTTAAACTTTTCTCCACCTCCAGTTAATAAAGTCAAGTTAGTTAGCACAGAGAAAACCAAATATTCCAATCAACTGGCTCATAACTGAGAAGATTTAATGAAACATACTTGTTACCAAATTAGATCTTCAGTCAAGTTACTGTAAATAGATTACATTGCCATCTAATTATCTTTATGATATAGATATAATGCCAAAAAGCATCAAAGCTGCAAATGTTTTTTCTACACAAAGCACTTGCTTGCTGTCACCCATCCAGTTTCACAACATAAATTAAAATAGATAAGGCTGGCATCGTATTATATTTTTCTTTTTGTCAGCAACCCACCTGAAATAACAGAAGGGTCTGTGGGTCTTTGATATTCACCCTTAAGCAAGATTTCATCACTTGTGTAACAGATCCTCCAAGGCTGTGTTACACAACAAAGGACAATATGTGTTAGCATCGCACCTTGTGCAAACAGCACGCATCCTTGTTATTTACAATCGATGATAATGCGTCTGAGCTCACACATTTGTGTCTGCACGCACGCACATACACTTGAGGAGGTGTGAAAGGTGTCTATGAAACACTAGCTATGTTTGTGCAGAGTGCTAGTGAAACACATTGGGGCTCTTCAGATTCCATTCAAATGCAAAACACTTTGCACACACATACACAAACACACACATGTGCAGTACTCATCCCTGCCCACACACTCAACTCATTAGCACACACTTTCGACTTGCACGCCTGTGTTTTACAGCACAGAGAATTAGAGAGGGGGTTATACTGTACAGAGAAAATTAGGGATTTATAATGGATACTGTACTGTAATGACTCCCTAAAATTTCCTTAGAGCTCAGTGTTGATGTGTTAAAACTGTGAAGTGTGTTAATCTTCAAATGATTACGAGTGAGTGGGAATTTTGAAACTGTACCTCAGAATATCACAATTCTATATGATTATACCGATGATATCAAAACGGCAATTCATTTCTGCAGAGGCCAACAATTGTTATGATTTAGAGACTGGTTTAAACATAAATGTTCTTCATTAGATTGTCCCTGTTTCTACTTTCTACTGCTACTCCTCTATAGTTCAGATGTGAATACTGTACCTTATTCACAGCTGCTGGTTATTTCCAAGATAAGGATTAAATCTGTGCTGTACTATATAAGGCTCACTTGTCTGAAATTTAAAAGGACCCCAATGAGTAACATGGCTTTTGGATGCAGGGTGAAGCTTGGTTAAATTGTTTTGGTATTTTGTACACTCAGTGAATGCCACTGCTCATTTCTGAAGTGCAGTTAGATTACAAATAGAAATTCTTTTTCTTTTGTTGTTTCATTTCTCTCTTCCTTTCTCTTGTTATCTTTTCTTTCTTTTCTCTCTTTACCTCTTTCTTTCTTTCTTTTTTCTTCCTTTCTTTTCTGTCTAAGTTAGCATCTGTTTCTCTTCAGCGTTGAGGTGTCGGGCCTCCCAGTGCTCCTGGCCTTCCAGACTGACACTTCCCTTCCATCTTTTATTCAGCTGCAGCCCAGCCAAGGGCTCCTCCAGACGGGCTGTGCCTTCAGGCGAGCCCCGGGCCTTGACGCCCGACAAGGCCTCTTGAGTGGAGCTCTGCTCTCCACCCTTGCCCCTGGACACACACACACACACTTACACACATATTCATAGCAAGATATATAAATACCATTCACATAAGCATGCCACACACACTTGATAGACAAAATATACACCACAGAGTATCCGGAGGGCCATTCATATTGGTCACGTCAGCTTTTGTTTTTATTCATACAACTAGTTATTCATTTATTGTCGTTCTTTTATTCATTTGCTCACAGGAGAGTAGAAGCAGAGGGTTTTATGACAATGCTGAAGATTTGGAACGACAGTCACTCAAGCTGAAAAGATGTCATTTCATGGACTTTGTCTGTACAAACGTGTGAGTGATATCTTGCAGCGTCTAGATGTACTCATAAAGATGTGGATTTAAAAGCATGAAGTCTGTCAGTTTTGTAGTAGGGTCAGTGATGGTTGAGGTGAGGTCATGTTTTGTTCTGATAAAGGCTGAGGTCAGACACACAAAGAGACAAAGAGCAAGAAAAGTGTGTGTATCTGATACTGTTTGACATGTTTTCCTTTTCCCGTCTCTCTGAGGGACAAAAGCAGATACATCCTTGCATTTGTTTATGGGTGTGTGTGTGTGTGTGTGTGTGTGTGTGTGTGTGTGTGTGTGTGAGGCAGGCAATCTGCTTAGCCCTGGAGCGTCTCCAAACAGGAAGACATCAGCCGTGGTGTTGAGAAATACTTCCAGGTTAACGCAAGGTCATTGGAGGGACTACAGGAAGTGTTAAGCTGACAGCTGTGTCCATCTATCTTGCTGACACGTACACAGACGTACTAAGAGAGAACACATTTACGCGTACAAACACACTCACTTGTGGTGCCCAGGGACAGTGAGGAGCCTCCTGGTCTATCACATGCGTCCTGTTTTCACTGCATGGCACAGAAACAGAGGAGGGGGGGGGGGGGGGGGGGGGGGCAGGCAAGTGAGCAAAAGAAAAGGAAAGAAAGAAGGGAGACTGAGCCAGAAAATGTAAGAGGGGATGAAAAATTAGAGGAAGAATGAGAGACGCAAGACTGAAGGAGAACATTTTCTACCTTAGACTGGACAGTGATGTGTATTTAAGTTTTATGGATATGTGGTGAGAATGTGTGTGTTCATACCTTCACCTGAGTGTGTGTTTATGTGTGTCTGCCCGTGCCGTCTTGAGGATAGGCGCGGCTACGCAACAGCCATTGTGTTCAAGCGAGCATATGGTTTCTGACACGTCTCTTTTTAGTGCCATACTGTCTGTCTATACGGCATAATGGCAGCCAAGACAGCAGTCCTTTTTACTGTGACTGAAGGCCCGTTTGAAGGAAAAAATGGAAGAGCATTAGTGGAAGTTTATTCCCCGGCTTATCGTTTTGGACTCCACGGACGAAGATGGTTTTAAAAAGTGGATTCGCTTTAAAGGAAAAAAAGTTTGTGTCTCCAGCTTACTTTTTCTTGATTTCTATTTATACTTGCTGGAACAATGTGAATCTCGGCGGGAATAGGAGATCGGGGGAATAATACCTTCCAAGTGACTTGGAAAGTCAAATAGAAAAGGAGGAGAGTTTCCTTTCTTATTGTTTTATGGGGGATTGGATGGAAAATCCTGGAAATGGTATTGTTTTAAAAGCACTCAGTGATGATCCAGAGGGAACTGGAGATCCTGTGCATTTGCTCTGTCACTCAGAAAATGTCCTCTTCCCTATTTTCAGTTGCTTTTTGTAGTTTAAAATAGGGCAGATAAACCTAATATGACAATAACTCCTTGTGGAGCCACAGAGACTTAAAAAATACTATATCACAGGTCATATATCACAGATGTATCACAGAAATATGGTATTCAATGAGGCTAAAAACTTATAAAAATACTATATTGATTACACTAAAACACAAACTATGAAGAATAAACATGAGGAAGTAAATCAATATGTTACATTCTTGGTAGCAAACTAAAAACACCAAAGGTTATGTCTCATGCCAACAAAATAGGTAATCTGTCTCAAATTCTATGTTATGTTCTGTCTTAAACAGCTGAATAGTGAAGTTTTTTTTTTTTCATAAAACCATGAAGCTGCCTTAGTCCTTTTTTGATGCATTCAGAGTTGTACCTTGTTGGTGTCACGCATGTCATGTTGAACATGTTCCCTTTCACAAACACTCCACAGTAAACACTGTAAAAGAACTGATAAGTTTGTAATGCTAGCAGCAGTTTGGTAAAGTGACACTCAACAGCTGCTAAGGAAGGACATGAAAGAGAGGATAAAAGATGAAGGGACAGGCACATATCCCAGAGGATGAGAAGAACAAATAAATGGGTTAATCCTGTGGAAAGACGAGAAGAGAGAGGGATGAGTGTGGAAGAAGAGAGAAACATTGTTTGATTGCTGTTCGTCTTAAAAGGTGACTCTCTTGACGCTACAAAGAATGTCCCTGCAGAGCAAACATAAGCACATGAGCTGAAATTAAATACTCTTGGGCGGCCGCTGAGGATGTGGCAATGGCCGACAGACTGAGAAACAAGAGAGTTTATGAAGATAATAAACCTGAGGGAGAAAAAAAAGAACAGGAAGAAGGAATATTGAGAGAGAAAATAACGTGAGGAAAGACAGGAAGCCAGAAGAGAGAAGGAGAAAGACAGGAAGCTGGAGAGCGCTCTCAGGATGTAGTGTGTGTCTTGGAGATGCTCAGGCTGGATGATTGTTTGGAAATGGTCACCAGGGAGATGCCATGGAGGACCAATGGAAAAGAAATGAAGTGGCGATAAGCATGCTTGCCAGGTTGAATCACTAAACGGGCTGTGCTGGGAACATAAACACTATTTACTCCACAATTTTGATAATCATGTAATTCTTTAAGTCATTTAACTAAAATGCAAAACATTCACCAATTCCAGCCACTCAAATATGAAGAAATCTTTATTTTTATGTCACTTTAAATCAAGTATCCTTAGATTTTGGACAATTAGTTAGATAAAAGAAGCATATTTGAAGACATCTCCTTGGGCATTTTTGATCATGTCAGCAGCAAAGCTCTGGTTATCGCAGTTTGGCTGGTGAGTTGATCCACCACTTCGGCCTATACAGAAATGTGATTCTGTGACTTCTAAATACATATTTGAATCCAAATGACTGATAAATGCATATGAAGTGGCTTCAGAAAATATTCAGACCCCTTCACTTTTGGCTGGTTTGTGCGTGAATTCTGAAGGAAGAAAACTGCATGAGACAGACAAAAAAAACCTGGTCGCCTGACAACTCAGCCTCCCCTGCCTTCGTGCAAGATGCTCCTCCAGTTGGAGGCTTTGCCACCTCTTGACTTCATTTTTTAGCCCTTTGTCAAAGAACAGGATCCTGCAGCGTAAAGGAGAAAGAGGAGTATGGAGAGAAAGACAGAGAAGTGGAGGGGAGAAAAGATAGATGAGAGGGGGTTTTGGTCCTCCTGCTGTGAATCAGAGTGATTTATCATCAGAAAAGCAGCATATGCTGAGACCAGCACCTTCTTGACCCTTAAACACACACATTCCTCTCTCCTTCACATGTGTCAAAAAACACAAATATCAACTTCTCTGTCAGGAACAAGTGTATCTGTCCCTTCAGTATAAGCCACATACCAAAGCACACACACCACGTATTGTACCTCGACATTGTCTTTGCCTTGTCACCTGCCGTCTCCCTCTGATCTCTCTCCCTTTCCATCAATCACACCATCTCATGCTTTCAACACAGCCTCCATTCATCACTCCTTCCTCTTTCCTCATCTGCTCTTCCTTTCTTTTGTCTCTATCCTTCTGTCTATCCCTCCATCCATCAGAAGGTACAGTGGTAGTGTTTTGACAAGGGCATGGCTATAGGTTAGCCTATACATCATTACTGTCGGCTGCAGCCTTGAACAGCTCTTTGATCTGATTTTTGGTTGTAAGTTTGTTAGGTATACACAGATTGAAAAGTAGAGTGCAATAGAAAAACCAGGGCTACAACTGATGATTATTCTTTTATATTATTATGTTGTTTGTTAACTGATCTACACATGCAAATAAATACACTTTCATTTTCACTGAAACTGTCTTATAACTTGCAGATATTAGAAGTTAAGTTGTAACAATATCACAAACACAATGTTGTACTTATGTCGCTCCCTCACCCATACACACGAATGCTCTTTCACCCACACAGATTATGCAGTGGTTGAACTGATCAGGGATCAGATAACTGCTGCAGCAGCTCAGTGCACACTCTGATTGTGTTAAAACCGCTGAAGCCCTTTTTACTGTTGCTGTAATGATGTAGGGAGAATAAGAGTTAACTTCAGTGTCATTTTAGGAGCCATTACCACATGGGACAGACTCTGTAGTGGCCGTTTCCACCAACCACCTGCTGATTTGGTAACAGCTCGAAGTGTGTCTGAGATGCTTCTACATGTTTTCAGCATCTGGCTGTAATGTGCCTTAAACTCCTCCTGAGTTGGTTTGATCAATCAGATTTTGATCTTGAATGCTTCTCAGATGCATTTGCACAACGATTTTTTGAGATCAGTTCTTTAAAACAATGGCAAGTTAAGAGATCAGGTCAGTTGTTTTTCTTCTTTACCAGTGAATTGCGACACATTGTGCCGACTCCATACTCACAAAACTCAGTTGTAAAGAGACAGACAGAGAAGGAACTCAAGTGATTAGCACCCTCTTCCCCTCAAGAGCTCTCTCTTCCTCGCACTCTGGTCTCCTCTTGCCCTCACTCTTCTCCTCACCCCGCTCCTTCCTTCCCATCAACCATCTCACGCGTCACCTCCTTAATCTATCCCCTTCTCTCTCCCCTCATTTCCTCCGTCACCTCTGTGGCCCTGGCATTTTTTCTTCTCTCTTCTAACACACACACACACACACACACACACACACACACACACTCGTGCACCTGCAGTATTCATATGCAAACACACATTATTCACAGGGATTTGGATGCATACATGGAGACAAATGCATACACAGAAGAGCGTGTATGTAGAGAATTTGTTTGCAAGAAAACACACAAACACATACAGAGCAAAACACGTGAGAAATGCACACACACAAATAGGGTAATGAAGGATGATTAGGGGCGGGGGGGTGGCTAAGACATGACCTCCTGACTCAAGTAACCACTCAGAGCGCGACATTCGCATGAACTACTCCAACCTCTCCACAAGAGCTTGATTGCCTCCTGGAGGAGCTGTCTGTGTGTGTGTGTGTGTATATTTGCGTGGGTGTGTGGGCAAAGGTGATGAAGAAAGGGAGAAAGACGAGGTAGAGAGAGAGAGAGAAGTTCTTCTTCCACCACATCCGCCCCCACTACTCCTCCTCTCAGCTGAGTACAGTACTTAGCAGAAATCCTTGATGGAAGTGATCGGCCAATTCAGCCTTTTACCTGAAGAGACCACTTGAAGACAAATGCAGAAAGTGATTAGAAATTTAATTCAGTGTGTGTGTTTGTGTGTGTGTGTATGTGTAACAGTGATTGTGTGTGGCATATAAGTGCTGGTTACAGTCACTGAGGGACAAGGTAGTATATGTGTTTTGCGAGGAGAGTTCAAACAGCAAATCAAATACAATTCTGTTGTTACAGTCAATACAGTTATAAAAAATAAGAACTTTTGCTTGAATCTAATACTATACAAGTGTGATTAAGAATTGAAGAATGCTAATTCATTCATGGATCAAGGTTTTCCTGGAACACTCCCACAATACGATGCAAAGGGAGGAGAATAGCTTCCTTTAAGGTAGCCACTGTTTCCCATTCATTTCAGCCCACTATGGAATCAGTTCGCTAAGACTTTAAGGCCTGCTTGAGATTACGTATTCATAACAGTTGGTATTTCATCTGCTCTATCATTTTATCAAATATGTGAAGACATTTCTTTACCTTTTCTTCTCAACTGTTCAGTATCCAGAATTTTTGATTGTCTGTGTCGTTAAAATGCCTGACATTTCTACACCAATTGAATTCTTTTAGCAGTTTCAGTCTGAAGGCAAGTGTGTATTCCTTTTATTATTCTTGTCATCATAGAGAGGAGCAGGACATGATGATGATTTAAATAGCAATAACAGCACACAATCTTGGTCAGTCTCTCCTTAAAGGCATTCGTAGTGTTGTAGAATAAAAAAGAGCGCTCAACTTTCTTACTTTCTTACCTCCTCACATCAGAGCCTCATTTTCCAAATGCATCTTAAAGTTAAAATGATTATAAAATCTCACAAACCTTCTTAAGCTCTTGACATGTTTGTAACTGAATGATTGTAGGTTAAGTGCCTCCTTCTGAGTTGTGGGAGGCCAAGGACATCTTAAAAAGCTTCAGAACCTGCAGGAGGAAGCAAAAACTATTTATCAAAGCATTAACTGATTTTGTTTTGTTTTTTTGATTAAATTCTTTACTTTTATCAAGAACCCTGATTTCTTTGGAAAGTGATGTTTGATGTGAAATAAATTAGAGAATAAGAAAATTAACCTCAACTAACACACACACCAGTTCAGCAACTGATTTGTGATAGTTTCTCTCATCACTGTCCTTCTTTCCCACTTATCATCTATTCATCTCTTCTGTCTGAAATGACACTTTACTGCTGGTTTATTTTCAGGTTCTGTATTTTCCTTTTCTTCTCCTTATACTTATGGTACAAATGTTGTTTGCCAGCTGCTTACATAAAGCAGGTCGAATGGAGAAATGATGATAGAAAGACATTTACAGTAGATTAAGTTCATATTTATGAAACTTTACTTCAAACTACATCCAGTGTAAAGTCCTTGTTTTTGCCGCTGAGATTGTTGTTATAAGTGTCTGACAATGTTATGAATAGGTTTCCTATAGAGACAGACTTTTTCATTAAAGAGTAAGATCTATAAAATACCACAGTTTTCCTTTAAGTGCAGCTTTGGGAAACTATCTATAAGAGCATTTGTTGAAGCGCCCATAGCAAACTCTCTTAAGACTTGAACTTTCAATTCAGTGTCTAATCAGTTAAATAATATATTGTGATAAAAATTCTTAACTCAAGGTTCACTTACTAGCTAGCTATCCTACAGCATTCTTCAGTCCGTTAATTGACCTTAACCCAGAGATCACATAAACTGTGATAGAAAATAACTGTGTTCCACTGTGCCGTTTTTTTTTTTTTTAAGCATTTTTCTCCCCTTTACTGTGAATGTTAAATTATATTTTTTACCAGAGTGTTTGTGTTCTCAAGGTCAAGAATGTACCTCACTCTCAAATTAAACATTATTACTTATTTCTACTTGTTTGAGCTGAGGATGCATCAGATGGGAAAATAGGAAAAAGGCTTTTAGGTTTCTCAAAGAGGGACATGATGTTTGAATGCGTTTGCACATAACCAGGATTCTCCAAAAAATGATCTTATCTTAAGTGTTCATATAAATGTTGAAGTTAAGGCTACAAGATGAAGAAAAGTAGAGATTAAAGTAAAAATTTGTCATTAAAGAAGAATTAAATAAAAATAAATCCTGGTCTCCAAAATAATGAAGAATAGAGGAAAAGAGATGTGAAGACGGTGGAAATACAAACAGATGATAAGCCAGAATTGAAGAGCACGGGAGAGGCAAGGTGAGGAGAGAGGAGGCGAGGGAGGAGGATGGCAAGAGAGATAGAGGAGAGATGAGAGGAGCGATAGCGCGATGGACGCCTGAAGGACGCGTGTACTTCGATAAAAGATACCATCGGAGAAGATGCTATCGCTCCTCCTATCACTCAGCACCACACACTGTTAATGGACAGCAAATAGAGCACTGTGTGTGAGTGTGTGTGTGTACGTACAGTATGCATATGTGTTTTCTATATAGATGTATAGAAATGATTCCTGTCATGGTGGCAGCACATACAGCTTGTCTGTGTCGACTCCTGAGCCTCCCCTACCTCACCATTTTGCTTTTTATTCGCCCTACATCTGTCTTTTTCCTGCTGAACCCGCTTTCAAGCCATTATGTGGCTATTATATCACAAATGACTCATTCCAGAGAACAAGAGAATGAGCGAGAGAGGGAGAGGGGGAGAATTATCTAATTGAATGAAATCATTTCTCCAAGTTGGCAAACTGGTTCAAGTGCTATTAAGTTGTTCATGGGCGCGCATTAGCTCTGTGTCTCTCTCTGAAAATGTTGGTGGTTGTGGGTAACAAAAGAAAATTGTCACTGGCTAGATGTGTTTGGGGGCTCGTCAGACCCTTTCACACTTAGACGCACACACACACACACACGCATACACACACTCAGGCACATCCATCAGCCAATCATGTGGACAGATGGGTCATCAGCTCTCTAATTGTGTGATTGGCTGGGATCAGCAGCAAAGGATGCGCCGGACGGTTGGATGACACATTAGGTTTCTTTCCATGTAAACAGGGGAATGTGTCTATGTGTGTGTACAAATGTGTGTATATGTATGTGTGTGTGTGTGTGTGACTTCCTGAGTCTTTTGCTTACGTGATCAGAGTTTTGTGTGATGAATTCCAAAGTGAAGAGTGGAGAAAAATAAGGGAATACAGAGCTAAAGAGAGATTAAAAAAATGTCTTTCCTCCACCACAGTGTAACATAAAGGAGTAGGTAATAGATATATTGGCTGTCTGACTTGTCTGTGTGTGTGTGTGTGTGCGCTCGTGTTTTTGTCCTTGCAGAGATGAGGCCAAAACGCATTAGAGCACATCTGTCCACTCCATACCCTCTCCTCATCCTCCTCATCCCCATTCTGAAGAGCCCTCTCTCTCTCTTTCTCTCTATCTCTCTATCCATCCATCCAAAACTTTTCTTCAGTGAATGAATCTGTGTAAATTCTCTATATTTTAAACAGCATGCAGGTCACATGACACTCAAACTTCTCTCTGAATTTCCCCCTCTGTCTCTTACTGTTTTCTTGCTCTTGTTTTCGACACATACGTCGTCCACCACGCCTCTTCACTCCTCTTCCCTGAGTGATGTCATCTGATGGTCGGTTATGACATGAAGAGGCACTGACTGGCACACTGGCTTTATTTAGTATCTGCATGGTCAAATGTGCAGCTGTGTGTGGTTGAACTGAATTTAGGTTTATGTGTTTAGTTTCTTAAATCATCTGTGAGATATCCTGCCACTGGGTTATCTGTCTCTCATTTAAATTAGGGATGCCAAATTTTTCTCTCCTGATATTGGTTGATTCAGAGTACAGATTCATAACTAGTGCTCTATTTTTTTAATTTAAAATGTAGTTACCACACCGCATGGACCTAATGGCAGTAAAGTTAATGTAAGGTAACATGAGGCCTGTAAATTGTATTCAGTGTGTGTTGCTCATTTATAGCTGATACCCGACCCACTTGCCTGGTGCATCTGTAATGTGATTGGGCCATTTCCTTGTTTCAAAAACAGACTAAATGTCTCAAAAAAGATTTCTAGATGGATGCTTTTCCTGATTTTCCTGCTTTCCATGATTTCATTTTCAAGCCAGTACAGTATGAAAATCATTGAGCAAAGACTTGAAAGCTGCTTGAAACAAGTAATCTGTATCTCTGAACCTTTTCTTACCTTAATCCTTTGCCAGAAACATGTCAGTCATGTAAAGTGTGGCATGTTTAAGTGCTCTTGCGAAAGTAACTAATGCTTCTTGTCAATGTTAAACTATGATATGCTTTAAAAAAAATCTATGCCAGTATGCCATACTTAGCTAAGTCAACACACACACAAAAGGTTCTTCTTTGAGATTATTGATTTGTCTTTTACTCATGATTCCCATCTATAATAAGTGCCACTCACTAAAGGGATTACTTTATCCAGTTGATGTCTTTGGAAACACACACACTTGCTCATGAAATGAAACTGTGTGTGTGTGTGTTTGCAAATAATGTGTGTGCGTGTGTGAAAGTGTGTGTCTGTCCATGTCTAATCATTGTCATTCTCTGTGGTTTTTCCACTAATTCCTCTCTTAGCCCACTCTTAGTCTTCCTCTCCCTCATTGTGTCTTTATTTCAGATGTTTAATTTATATGCTGTTACGTCTAATTCAATGTGTTTCTGTCTATCTTTCTTTCTTTCTCTTTCTCTTTCTCGCTCCCTGTGTAGCCTCATAATTAAAGTGCACTGATATATAATTACTGTGCATATTTACCTCAAGTCCCATCTCGGTGAATGGGAGGCCTCTCCCCCTCTTTTGTGGCTCTGCATTATCAAATGTTATTATTTGCATCCCGTTCAGCTTCTCAGCCATCCACTCATTAAGTCCGCGGCTTTGAGAAAATTAACGACCTCATATGCAAATTGAAAAACGAAAAAAAAGAAGAAAAAAATAGGCTTTGCCACTAAAGCATGGGCAGTATGTCAGAGTGTGGGATTGCATGTTATCAGAACTGTGTGTGTCCTCAGGAGTGTGTGATAACATCTTTATTTTCCCTCCCTGCTGTCCATAAACGCACTGTCAATACACTGTCTGCTTGTACCAATAGCAGTATTCAAGGAAACTTCAAGTTCATTTCAAATTACAATAGTAAGTAGTGAATATCCCTTAAAATTTGCAGTGGTAGATAAATAGAAAGGTTCTGACCTTGGTTTGGCCCTAAACAGACATAGCTGTGCCTTTATGCAAATTGTTGCAGTCTAATAAAAAGTCACCAATATCAGGAGGAAAAAAACTAATTAACTTTTTTTTATCCTCACTGCTTATTCAATTAAAAGAAGATGTCCAACTTTAAATAGTTGAATCCAGATTTTTATTATGTTTCTTTACAAATTCCTTAATTGCTCTTCAATCACTTTGAAAGAAACCTGTGTTTGGACGGAGGTCATCTTTTATTAAACTCTTCTCTGATGCCACAAGAGGTAGAAAAAATATTTCTCTTGTGTATATTCCTAAAAAAGAGAGAGTGAGTCAGACAGGTAAAGAAAACAAGTGTATTTAATACGTTTTTATTTTTATTTATTCACATTTGTTTTGCTTTTACAGTCCTGTCCTTCCCTCTGAAGAGGGAAAAGATTTTAAAAATTATTTACATGTAGTAAAATAAATCTGTAAAATCTTTTACTCTGGACTTTTTTCAGCTGTGTCACTGCACAGAGAGCAGTGCAGGACATGACAAGTGAAGTTAGCTAAGTTGTGACTATTACTATTATTTAATTACTTCTATTTAATTTTAAAATCACCACTCACACCTGTAGTGACACAGTGACTGGCAATAGCAGTGCCATCATTGTTTTGGGTGATTGTTGCAGTTGTGCAGTCTTGTTTTTGCATGATTTGGGAATTACAGTTTTTGTCTTATTGTCAGTTGTGTAGCCCATGTCACATTGGCAGTACAGATAGCATTTCCCCTCGTAGTGGTCAGGGAGGAGTGGTCAAATTCTGTGGCGTGCAGCCAATTGAAGCACATCATACTGTAAAGCACTGTACAGAGCCATAGAGTAATGTAAAGAGTGCTGAAGTCACAGATAGGATTAAGCAACAGCTAAAAATGTCAGCACCCCAGGTGGTTAACTGTCTCTATGATTGTTGGAATCAATATTAAAAAACTGTAACTGTACATCTCTTCTTTTTGATATTGACAACCACCTTGACCTTAAAACTAAAATGTCAGGGTGTAGTCTTTTAGCCATACTGGATTTATATGTAACTGTAGTTTTGTTCAGGTTATTCATAATGAGAAAATGCTAATGTTAAGTTGCTGCCTTTCCGCATTGATATGTAAATGAAAACGTGTCTAAATGCCATTGCTATTGTACATGATGATTTGACTCATATCCTTTAGTTTTGCTTCAGAGTGATTACAGTGTGTTGGTCCTCTGTCCTTGGTCATTTCATTTGGTCTGCTCTCCTCTAACTGCAGTATAATATTGGAATATTGTTTTTTCTTAGCAGTATATTAGAGGGCAGTTTCTATGATTATTCTCAGGATGTAGTGCTGATTTTTGAGCTCTCATCTGGATGATTGGTCACCTAAAATCTGTGTTCAGTAGCTCTGAGAGAGAAAAGTTCATTGTGTTCTTTCCATGCTCCTATTTTTAGCATTTAACATTTTTAGCTTTATGAATGTGGCCCAACATCACTCACACAATACATGCTTGACGCTGTATTCACAACATGACAATACCTCTGGAGATCAGACATAAATGTTCAAAGTACAACAGAGCATTTACACTGTTATACTTGACTCTCTATTGTGGCAGAAAATAGCAGTGCTCCCATAAATGAAGTGGGAATGGATCTAGCTTAGCAGGTGTAGCAGTAAAAATATTAGAAACCAGGTGAAGGCAGAGGAGCTGCGATACAACGTAATATTAATCTTGTTCTATAAGATGAAACCTGCACTTAAAACGGTGATTTTCTGTACATGTAAACTCATGCCGGCTGTGTATCCCTCACTCAGTATCTTCCTCTCTGCTCTAAGCCATCTGCTCTGGAGGACACCCAAATCACACTTTTCTGAAAGACAGACCTGTGTATGTGTATGTGAATGTGTGCATGTGTGTATACTGTAGTGGTTCGCAGCCAAAATTAACATCAGCTCCATTATAAACAACTGTACTAAAAAAGTGGAACAACAACCAAAACCCACCTGCAGAATTGAAAACTACTACAGTTTCATATTGAACTTCAGTATAAAGTAAAATGACAATAAATCAGCTGCAGTTACAGAAAACAACAACTTTTATTTTGAAAGTAAGGATGATGAAAACTAAATGTCCAACACTGAAGAAAAGCCATCAAAAATAACACACACTGCCAAGAACTATAACACCAATACTACAGCTGTTGTTTTGATACCACTGTACTGTATGGGTGGTTTTGATTGGACAGGTTGTAAAATAGTTTAGCCAGACCGGATGCCTGGAATGCACAATTTAGGTAATAATTTTACTGTTCGCCCTCTCTCTGGAATCTTTCAATCTGTTTTTGTGTTACCATACAGTGTATCCGCAGTAGAAGTATGATTAGAACTTGTAGGAATGATGACAAAAACCACAATAATTGCAAAAAGTTGAGTAGTAGTAGGCAATTGAACTGCCGCTGAACGTAAACCCAGGTAACTACAGTATATGCACATATATTCAAGAAAATAATAAGAGGAATATGGAGGAAGTGAAAGGGAAATAAAGAAAACATAAAAGGAAACCTACTGGCGATGGTTCAATAAAAATGTATAAATAATAAAAAAAATAAAATAAAAAATGTCAGTGTTAAAGGTACCCCAACCTTAACCTGGTTTTCCTTTCAATATATCAAAGTCACCCCATACCTATACCATTGAACATTAATCTCTATGCAGAAAAGCTGCATATGAAGGAGACAAGGCTTATTGGCTTTGAATAATTCACTAAATGTAAGTGTGATATACGTATCCTGAGTTCAGCATTGGAACAAGCAGAAGCAGAGTGAAAAGTAACTTTCAAGGGAAAATTTAAGGACACCATTAAGTTTGAAGAGGTTTAAGTGTGCAGGTGCGGCTGTCTCAGGGCCAATAGTTTCTGACTTACTGCTCTTGACCCTGCAGATATACATATTCTACCACACATACACACCAGTACGGATAACTCTTGAGCCTGCTGTGGATTGAAATAAGCTGTAAACGGTTTGTTGGCCAGTTTCAATAAATCACCTCAGCGACTTGGAGAGTAAAAGAAAGAAGATCAGGGCTGGATACACTGGGGGGAAAAGTGTAGTAGTGTGTCAGAAAAAGAAAGCAGAGGAGTGAAAGACAGAGGGCCTAATAGGGGGGGATGAGAGAAACATGGCTGATTAACAGCAAAATTGCAATATAATACAAGACAGAAAGAGAATGAAAGGCTCCACATATGAATACATACTCCAAGGAAGCAGGAACAAGATGAGTGTTTAGTTTGTTTGAGAAAGTCAGAGACAGACAGGCAGACAGCATACATCTCCATACTGATTATGCAGCGCCTATTGTCCGATGGCTTGCTAATTATTGCAATGCACAGTGATCTGCTGTTCAGGAGCCATTATGAAGCTCGGATAAGAAGTCTGACCTCTTTCTGTCTGGCAGACTTGTTGGTTCTTACAATGAGAGGGGGCAGAGAGGGGAAGGGGGAGCAGAGGAAAAGGGAATGGGGGAGTGGGAAGGTGTCTTACGTGGCTTTAAAGAAATGAAGGAGGGAAGGTCGATGAAGAAGGGAGAGGAATGGAGAGAGGGTGGACAGTTTAGTAAAAGAACTTAGGCCCATACAGTTGACTATTTTTAGTGACAATACTGGAAAAATACTGCTCTGCTGTTTGTACAACAGAAGAGCAACTAGTGTATCTGTTTATAGCACAGCCACACACACTTGTAACGTTTTGATAAAGACATCTGTCAAAAATAATTGCAACTGTGATCTGCACACACCGCAAGTAATTTTCCACACAACAGCAGAACACAGTAAAAGCAGTTGGTTACCTTGCTGAGGAGTTGGAGGTGTTCAGCAAACAGCTCATAATGGCAGATTTTTTTAATTTGTTTTTTTAATTAAAAATGATCCATTCATGAAAAATTGCTGCCAATGACTGTTGTCTTGTTTTGTAGACATGTTATTGATGAACTGCGGTTCAACCAGGGTGATTTGTATTTCCACCTTTGTAGTTTTTTAGGAGTATTAATTGCTCTATGTGGCACATTCAAGGCTGCAATTAGATGTACCTAATTTCACACAAGAATCTTTAAAATGCACGAATAATCAGTTAAGTTGGAATGTGTAAATGTAATTCAAACCATGACTTTGCTGCTGATCCCTTTCACACAGATATTTCTTCATTAGAGTGCCATTCAGGAGAGTCAGAAATAAATGGCTTCACAATGCAATTAATTAAATGATTCCACTAATGCATCCATTTGATGTATCAGTTTTAACCACCTTGCATAATAATAGCATTTTTAAGGGCCTGGGAGGGACACGGCCGTTAAAGGGGCGGTGTCTGTTTACTGTTCATTTATGATAATTACCTTTTTTGTCTCCAGTGGCTCTGTCTTAATTTGGACTTTGTCTGGTCAAAGTGGCTTAAAAAGTTGTTCTTCTTTATATTGTAACTTTCACTTGCCCACATTGTCTGCAGAAAAAAACTGTAGCATGTTTAGCAAGTGCAGAATATATGAGAAAGGACACATAAGAATTTTCATTTTATTCAGACATATTCTTGAAAGTGCTATATGAAGGGTTTTTCTGTCACTACATAACCAATATTAGATTAACAGCTCTTTACTTACCAGTCTACAAGAAGCGTTGTGAGCTCATTAACTCTTGTTTTGCTTCTATTTCTCCTACTGAAGTTAGCATGCTAGCCGTTTAGCCCTGTTCTTTCCTGTCCCGTCTCGTCTCTGAGTCAGTGTAGCATCCAGTTTGCGCTCAGTGCAGCATGAGAGGTTAAAGATGCATACATACATACATAGAGGCCTTCCTACCACTAAAACACAAAAACATCTAGATGTATATATCTGTATTTATACCTTCCTGAGCTTGCTACCAACTGATATACGAGCACAGTGTGATAAAATCAGTGCAAAGATCCTTAGACTGACTTACTGTAGAATGTTTAAATGTATTGTGTCATTTAAAATGAACTAACTGGATAAACCCTCTCGCATAGACACACAATACAAACACAAAGACACACCATAAAGCAGCCCATTTAGACCAATGTCACTGCTACATATTGTTCTCTTCCAAGGCTAATGCAGTGTATGTGTGTATGAGAGAGACAGAGAGGGAAGGGGGGATAATAGTATTGTTGGTAATGGATGTGAAGGGCTTAAAATTGGATGTTATTAGGACTACAAGGTTTTACTACATTCTTTACATGGACACAATGGAGTGGAAAGACAGGGCAGTGGGAGTTTGGGTGGTGAAAGTGTACGAGATTTTAAAAAGAGTAGTTTTGGGTTTTTTCCCCTGGAGGGCTTAAACTTAAAAAGTAAAATGTTTGAATTAAATATGGCATATGTCTGTATTGGTCATTAAGCAAGTCTTTTCTGGCTAAGACTCAGTTATTCAATAATAAAACAATAGCTTATGGCTTTAGCTAGACAGAAAATTAGTACTGATGTTGTATTTTTTCTCGTCATTGTGTAACATTGGTACAAAGTTGTGCTTAAGTCTTTTAAAATTATCAATTTCCTTGAGGTTCAGGGTTAATTTGTGACCTTGGAAACAGTTGTTGCCAAAGCAAGCCCACCTCAAGCTCAGTTTACTAGCTGCTTTGGAGACTTCAGCCTTGAGGTTGTGCCATATGACAATGTTACACAAAATTTGTGCACACCATTGAAGAAAAAAACAGTGTAAGTATATAACTACATACATTTTCAACTGAAAGCTAAGCTTCTGCATGCACTGGACCTAAGCTTATGACCCTTTACATAGTTGAGCTTGGACTGATAAAAGAAGGGAGTATATGAGCATTCAGCTTTCACAGGCTCAGTATCAGGCTATAACCACTGTTTTACAAAGCAAAAGCCAGTTTGGGTGACCATGTGGAGGAATGTGTGCTTTTATACCCTAAATGTGCTGCTAAATCAGTGCTTTGAAAAGAACGTGGGAGTGTGAGTGTATTGTTTAAGTAAAGAATGAAAGATCAAGAATTATCCTTTTTTTTTTTTTTTTTAGCAATGCAGTTGGATGAGGCAGTTGAGGGAGGGATGATTGGGAAGATGTGTAAAAGAAAGTTGGAAGGATAGAGTGATGAAAGGGGAGGAGGGGGAGGGAAGTAATCAAAGAGCAGGAGAAAGGCTGGAAGATGCTGACAAAAGAAAGGGAAGGGAGGAGGAGGAGAAATGGGAATAGACAAAAGAAATAAGTGAACACACAGCCGAGAAGGTGACAGAGGTAGGTGGAGAATAAAACAGAGACAAAGTTTTGTTAAAAAGATTTGAATAAACTGCAAGGCACACACACTAGTTATAATACCTCTTCAGATCAGGACACGGTCACTCCTTTTGGAATAAATGAATAGTAATTGATTAGAGCAAGAACAGTACATAATGCCCAGTGTGGCTCCTTCACCACCCACTAATCTACCGAGGAGGGTATGAGTGCCCTATACGTAGGTGTGTGTTTTTTGTGTCTTAAGTATCAGTCTCCAGTCTGTTAGCAGAGTGAATAGAAGTTATTTGACAGGCAGATATTAGGCCGTCATGGCCAACATGAATAAAAGAGACTCAGATAGCAAGAAACATAAAACAGTCATTAATGTACGCACCCCACTCTCCTCTGGAGGAGACAAAGACACGCATGTGTTCGTACTAGCACACTTATAGCCAAAGGCACAGACTGACAGACAGACACACACTGACCGGGTCATCTTTTCCATAAACTACAAAAGGATAATAGCAAGGATTGAAAAGATTGTAAATTATAGGACAGAATCTGAAATTAATCTATGAGACATACACACACACACACAATCAACCTAAAGAAGCAGTTTTCAGTGTTCATAATGAAAAAAAACTACACTAAACAAGTGGACTGAATGAGTTTATGGAAGGAAAGCCAAGAATGAGCACATACACAAACTAAATTCAGAAAATATGTTGGTTCCAGGATGTTGCAGCTCCATTATTAAGTTAAACAAATGTAAATAGATATGCAGATTGTGTGTTCACAAGCAACTTAATTGATGGTTCTGTGTTTTCCTGACTGATTGCAGGCATGTGAAAGCTCCGCCTGGTTCTATGCTGTGGTTTTATTTAGCTACAAAGTTTTCAGCAGTCAAATTAAGTTGTTTATTATTGCTTTTCATCTCATGATATCGTTGTGATGAGCATCATAGCTTGCGAACAACAATGAATTTTGTTGCATTTGTAAAATTAATAGGAAAATAATCTAATCCAAGACAGTTATGATGGACAGCGATGAATATTTGACAGTTAGGATTATGAAGTAGATTTATCAAATCTGCCATAACTGATTTATTGGCCACTGCAGGACAGCAGGAAATTACTGTAAATACAATTTTGACATATTATCATCTCCCACGCATCAGTTGGACACAAACACAATGTGTTAGTCCAGTGTTCACATTCCTTTTAGCTCTATTTTTGGTCTCCACCAGCTCCCAAAAGAAATGTGCGTATTTCCTTCCCAGAAAAGTTGCAGGCTGTAAAACCAAAACAATAAGCTGAAAAATGCTAGAATGTTCTGTAGAGCTGAGCGGAACAGCAGAGTCAGGTGATAAATCTCTGTGGATTTATCAGTACAAATGACCCCTTTAACATACACACAGTTATTTGATCCATTGTTGTTGTAAAAAATATTGATTATAGCTTCTCAAAAGGTCAGTTCATAAATCACCCTGTAGATTGTTCCATTTCTCACAGTAAAAAGTAGAACCAGTTGATTGCAGTCATACATTTTTGAAGCAATGTTTCATTGCAAACTGTGCTTCTCTTGGAATCTGTGGAGCGTGTTATCATTGTTACTCTTTAATATGTCTTGCGGCGGTCACCTGGCACTGCACATTGATGGCAGCAGTGTACTAAATGATGCATGCAGGGAACAGGGAACAGTGACCAGCGACGTGCAAAAGAGCAACAGTTTTGTTTCCTGTTCCTCTATGGGAATGTTGTGAGAGATGAGGTGAATAAAACAGCAAGTAAATTCTTCATGTCAAGAATATGTGTGTGTGTGTGTGTGTGTGTGCATACTGTGAATAATAAGTGTAATGTTTTATTATCGTAGGTGTTGTTTTTCTGACCTTCTCTGTACATTGAATATGCAGTACATATGTTAGAGTGTCATTAGGTGCAGGACAGAAACAAGGCAGACAAGGAGGAGAATGTGGAGGTGGATGAAAAGGTGGAGGGACGAGTAAAAGAAATATGAGCGTAGGGCAATGGAAGAGGAAATGTTCGGATTGTCAGTATTGGCATAGATTAAAAAACAAGTACTGAATTTACTCTACTTACTTAGAATTAACTGAGGTGTTTGTGTATTTGATGTATTATCATAATAGGAGCACTGTGTGTCCCTTCAGGAGACCCATAGTTCCCTCACAAGGCTCTCTTCCAAACCTAGAGGCTACACCTGAGGAGTGAAAACTGTGTGTGAGAGAGAGTGTGTGTGCAACTAGGTGTTTACTGTCCACTGCCATATTGGGGACAATCCAACTGGCAAAGTAAAGATGGCAGCCTTAGTGAGCCCACCACACACACACACTCTCTCACATACATCGAGAGTGTAAATCAGAAGGAATTATGTTGTGAAGTGCCATATAGTAACTGGCAACACAGGGGGATTTTCAATGGATTTTAAAGAGGAAAAATGTTTGAATACTATTAGAAATCACCCGTGAGTTGTTTTCTGGAACCATCTGCCTCATTTACTACAGTACTTCTTTACTCAATGATTGTGTGTAGATACAGTTTACTTCTATATGTGTGATTATTTAATGGTAGATATTGATATTCTAGAAAGAAATCTTAATTTCACATCATTTAACCTGATTGGTCATCTGCAAGAATGACAAATATTCTCAGTACAACAGAACTAGAAATGCAAAAAAGCAACATCAATAGCGATCAATAGTGATTGCTGATGAAAAAGGAATTTCTTGCCAGCTGTCAAATCTAGATTAAACTTAACAATTCTGCATCATCACACTGTGAATTACTCCATTCCTGTAAATCCCCACAAAGAGACTGACTGTTTCTCACAATAACATTCTCAAACTGTGCTTCCTAGAGAATTAAAACTAATATTGGGCGCTCTGGTAGTCAATTTGTGCAAATCAAACCTGTTTTTTGGCTGATACTCTGTCCTGCAGCGAGGCTACTACCGTACAGTGCAGGTGCTTGGAAACACTTTGGCAACACATAAACATACAGCACATCATCCAACTGAGACGCACACTGTAAAACGTATTTCCCTGAATCAAAATGGAAGGCTGTTAAACAGACGGGCAATTATGGCAGGAAGCCTTTTATTTCATCTGCACATCAGAACTGAAACTCTGAAGATTTGTGGTTGGTATTAACATAAACCTTATGGGAGATGGTCCACTTACAGATGCACATTGTCTCCTGATTAAACTGACACTAATAAATGATACTAACTGTATTTATCCATTGTTTTGTGTACTATCTTCACACTATTAATCAGTGCAAACAAGAGCAGCTTTTCTCACAGGCTGTAGAAGAAACATGATTAACCTAACTTTGTATTTATTTATTTAATGTTTATTCTTGTAGGAATTCTATATAGCATAGCATAGCATGGCATTTTTTGTCCACGCTAATTTGAATCGCCTGTCTCTAGATGAGCCTTATTACAACAATACAAAACTCAACAAGAAAATACGAACAAAAAGCAAAGTGTTTTATACAGGCAGACAGTTTTCTTAATGCTGAGTGTTAGATGTGAGTTTGAGTGACCATTAGTTGTCCACTGTTGTGCTTATTTGAATTAACTAATTGACCAAAACTAGCATCTAAGACAAGGCAGTAAATCAGATTCTAGTCTATACAGTGAAGCTTGAATGAAACCCTACATGAAAAGATATTCTGATACTCTGTAATCATCAGTTGCCCTTTTTACTTATACAACTCCACATTAAGCCCTTTTAGTGTGCGTGCCCTCCAAATCACTGCCCTCTTCACCCCACACACACACACATGCTGTATATATCTGTCCATCGGTGAATAAGGGCCTATCTGAAGTGGACTGCAGGGTACTTAAGGCTATCTGCAGCTAATTCAAGATATGAGAAATTGAAGGGAGATATGACATGAGTGGAGAGAGGGAGGGGAGGAAGAGAACGAGGGAGAGGGAGAGAGCGGAGGGGAAAACACGAGGAGAGAGGAAAAGGGACAGAGAGATAGACATGGAAAAAGAGAAAGAGACATCTTGGAAAAGCTTTCAGATAAATGTAGAGATGATAAATAGAACCACACAAGGGCAGAATATGTATATGGTGTGGGCAGGGATGTATGTGTTTCAGATGGTTATGTATATGTGTGTGCTTGTTTGTATGCACTCATGCCTGTGTGTGTGTGTGTGTGTGTGTGTGTGTGTGTGTGTGTGTGTGTGTGTGTGTGAGTGACTTTGAGGTGCAGTCCTTGGCACACAGATGCCCCTCCATTATCTGCCTGTCTTCGTCCGCTCAACCTACTCTGCCTCGGGCAACTCTCTACTTTAAAGAGCTGTCCAATGGATACACACACACACACACACACACACACACACACATACACATACAGTCTCTTCCTCGCTCCAAGTTCCAGTGGGGCAGGGTGGTTTGGCATGGAAGTGCTTGGCTAACAGCTTGCAAGAGTAAGGTGACATTTCTCTGTATGCAGAGCAGTGTGTGTGTGTGTGTGTGTCTGTGTGTGTGTGTGTGTGTGTGTGTGTGTGTGTGTGTGTGTGTGTGTGTGTGTGTGTGTGTGTGCATGTGTGGTTTGGGCGTATAAAACCAGCAGGTGCATCTCTGGAAGTTTCTGTGCTTGAGCGTGTGTGTGTGTATTTTTGTGTCCAAGTTTTTAGATTTGTGTTTGATCATCTGAATTGAATCTGAATCTGTAACATTTGTAAAGTATGTACCATAGTTTGTATGTGTGTGTGTGTGTGTGCGCGTGCACGTGCGTGTGTTTGAAACTATCCTCCAGACCAGACACCTTTTGACTTTGCTTGGTGTTCAACAGCTGCCTGGAGCCTTAGTTATGGGCAAGGAGGCACACTGGGAAAGAGGAACTATTCTAATCACATGGATAGTGTGTGTGTGTGTGTGTGTGTGTGTGTGTGTGTACAAATGTAAATTTTAGCTCTGAGTAAGCTTCAACAAAGAAAATGTTTCCAAAACCAGACATTTAAATAAGATATTAATTGAAACACAGAGAATGACCTGGCAGCCTTCTTCATAAACCACCTTAAAAATATCAACTGAAAAAAAGGAAATGGTATCTCTTCATGGGGGAGTAAATACAAGCAAAGTATCGCTATGAGAGATGAGCGGCAGGATGAAAGAAGAGGTCACAATGTAGCCAGAAGTGTAAATGTTAGTTATGTGAGGAGAGGAGCATTGTCCAGATATTTTAGATCAGAGGATGGTACGTTATAATGTAATGAATGAAAATTGCTATGCGTCTCTGCATGTGTGTGTGTGTGTGTGTGTGTGTGTGTGTGCACCCCTATCGACCAATCAACAGTACACCTTGAAGACACAGCAGATAAGGGAGGAGATAGTCTCACCTTGACACGCACACTGTATCTAAACATAATTTAACACACACATACAGTCACATTACATTCCTCTTTTAAAGGAGACTTTTACAAGCTTTTCTCTTTTTTTTTTTTAATAACTTCAGAGTAACAAAAAGGCTGTTATTTTGTGGCGGGTGCACTGAATAGATTAATTAGAAAACACAAAGAGAGTTCACCCTCTGGCTCCTCTCCAGTTTCTCATCATTGATGAAAGAAGAGCAGGTTGACTTTGCCATTCGAAGACTTGAGATACCAGTGGGAATCAGAAACACTTGAGTTTATCACATGACAAATGTTACTGGTGAAGACAAAGCAAAAAAAAAAAAAAATGAAATAAACAAGATTTATGACGGCGTGACACAATTGTGTATGCATCTCAATGTTGACTAAAACCACAATAGTAAACAGATAAATAGATAGATGTGAGTTTTACAAGGAGTCATATAAAGGCATAATTCAACTCTGAGTGTGTTAATGAAATCACTGTTTTGTTATGGTGGTTTTCTAATGCTGTACTTAAGAAAGTTCAGAACTTGTAGAGGTCTGCTGAAAGGTGAAAGGATTTTACATTTATTTTATTTGAATGAAAAAATGGAATTTGTCTAATTTGGAATCACTGTAATGCAGCTGGATGAGATTTTCATCACAGAGCTTGTGTAGAAAAAAGTTTTAAATAGAGAAGAACATGAGGAGGCACAGCACAGAACCACTCAGACTGTTTTGCCTTGTGTGTCTCCCTGCGCGTTGTACCTGCTCCTTATTAAAAATGTTTCCTTCATATTGCATCGCAGCAAGTAAATTCTTCTTAAGTGCTGCTAAAACACACCTCTTTTAGCCTGCATGTACCTTACTGCTTGTTTTTATTTGGTATAATAATAATAATTATTATCATGTCAGTGTGTGTACATACTGTAATAGTCAGCATGTCTTCATGTGTGTGTGGGTGTGTGTGTGTTTCGTGATAATGTGAGCTATTAGCCGCTAAGTGGACGACAGTGTCTGGCAGTGTGCCCAGTCTGTTCCCTCTGGAGGGAATGAGCACGTCTTAAGACCGAGAGAAGGAGCAGCGCTCTGTCAATGTTTGGTTTCTGCTCGGTGTGAGAGAGAGAGTGTGTGTGTTGTCTAGAGATTTGAGGATGAGAAGTCTTTTTTTCTTGGCTTGTTTGCTCTGCCATCAGAATATTATATATTATTGTCACCAAAAATGTCCATTAGTATTGTTTTTTCTCTCAGGACAGAACAGCACATTTTTATCCTTTATTCACTGACTCCCCACAGATTGTTATAATTGTTCATAATAGTAGATTATGTCTTCATTGGTCAGGAGATGCATGCATTAATACAATGAGTAAAAACTGTGAAACACTTCCAGGCAAAATCATAATCACGATGGACTCAGAAAATAATTAGGCTTTTCTTCCTTTGCTGCATTTTTTCATTCCCTAGCTAAATGTGTACAGTCTGTCATATAAATTATATCTTCTTAAAGCTACCAAGCTACTGTTATGTGAATGAAAAGTCGCTCTGTACTAACAGGAAGGCCCCAAACAACAGGTGACAGGGTGGCTAAAGCTAAAGCTTAGATAAGCATTTAAAACACCTAGCTCAACCAGGTCTGATACATCAGTCAGTGTTACTAACAATGTCTAATAATAAGTCTAAGAAAATATTGTCTAATGTCTAATAATGAGATTATTTATTTTTTAGTGTACATGTCTCTCCTCATCCTGATTCCAACAGTATTTGCAGTGTGTTCTAACCATACCTCTCCCTGTCCCTGTCATATACACAAACCCATACACGTGCATGCTGACAAATACACACACATATGCGTGTACACTAATATGTGCACACAGCTCCGCATCCATGCTAAAGGAGAGGAGAGAAGTGACCTTGGTCCAGCCTGGGGGGCTTCAGCAGATGGAGAGAGGGGCAGAGGGCTCTGGCATGGTAGTCTGCACCACACACGCACGTACACACACTCATACGGACAAATGCTCAAGCTGGTGGGGTGACATTGTGTGTGTCTCGGCAGGGCCGGCCTTTCGCTCCGACACAATAGCTCTGTTTGGGAAGGAAATCCAGACAGGAACATCCCGGTTTGGGAATGTCATGTGTTGAAGTAGATATCAAAGATTTTCTAATAAATTTCCATTATATATGTGGAAGTTTAGACATCTATGAACACACACAGACATATTGTTCATCTCGCTTCTTGTGGATGCTAACATGCGCTCACATGCAAAAATCTGTTGTTGTTTTCTTGTTTATTTCCTTTAACAGATGTACATCAGACAGAAAATAAAAGCAGCCATTTGAAATCGTTTTGGTGACAGAAGAATTCATAAAAGGCCATTTGGTCTCACTAATTTGCAATATTTATGTGGGACAATTTCTTAGGAGCCCAAATGAGGGGGGAAATGTGCGGCTACATATGTCCCTCCAGATTGGGACAGCGCATTAAAAAACAGCAGCTAACGAGACGAGGAGGAAGGCAACACGGGGGGGAGGAGCAAGAGGGAAAGATGGGGGAGGAGGGAACATTTGTGAGGCTACGACTCTTTGGAAGGGAAGTGCTGCCAGCCCACCTGTCTGCAAGGCTGCCAGCTGTACCACACACACACACAAATGTGCATATGGGTTGTGATGCACACACAAAAATGTCAACACATAAACAGGCAGAGAAGAATGCATGAAGACAGATTTACACAAATTTATACAACAAAGGTTTGATTGATCATGTTTTGAGGAAGTTTTGCCGCATTTTTAAATAGATGGTTGCATTAACTTCAAACCATGATAGTGTGAACTGGTATGAGTTTGGTTTTGGTTGTTTTCGGTGATTGATAGAAACAACAAATGTCCATCTTCATGCTGCATCTGTAGAGAAGTGAAGCACTGAAGCTAATGTAAAACACTGTCAGCAGCCCAGCAGTAGAGACACTCCCTGGTGCAACAGGATTTAATGATTTTGCAGGCCTATACATGGTCCAACCATATACTAAATTTTTATCTAGTCTTGTCAAGAATAGTTTTGCCCACATTTCTCTACATTCACAAGTAAATTTCAAGCTTCGGGCATGTGTCAGTCCAGCACAAATAGACCCAGGCTTAAAGATAGCACAGAAAGTTAGTGATACAGTCATAGAGACAGTGGTGCACAGCTAGTATGGCAGCAAATCACCACCAGCAGCAGTGTTGAACAATAGTAGCATGGTCTGTAGTCATTTGTGAGACAGGAGTGGATGGTACAAATACATTTGAATGAAATACCCTAACTTGATGAGGACATGCTGATTTTCTGTGACACTTTCAGGTGTGAAGGCAGGGCAATCCTAAATACTGAATATGCATAACAATTTTGATATACCTGACATGTATATGTCTGTTTTTGACATCTACCCTTCCACTTCACTAAAAATATTTCTTACTTGACAGTATGTGATTTTCTTCATGTTTACGAAGCCCTACTTTTAGCCTCAGACTCTCAGCTCTTTCTTTCTTCTTTCTCTTTAATTTTATATTCCCTGGTGTCTCTCTCACTCTAGACCTTTGCTTTGATGACTTAAAGACCAGCAGAAGCACATACATTTTTGTATCTCTTTCATATGTATATAAACGTATGTACATATTAGCATCAGGCCCCTCAGTTGTCCTTGACTGTTGATGCCTTTGAGAGGTTTCCCATTGTTCTTAAGAAGCATATTCAATGGTGCATTTAATACTAAAAGGCCTAACTAGCCTGATGAGAGACCTTGTAATACAGCAAGCTTATATCAACTACCATTATCCTGAGAAGCTGTAAGCACTTGTGTTTCTCATGTTAGAGGGATCTAATTTCTGTCACAGCCTTCAAAGTAAGAGCAGGGCAGCAGAAAGAAAATCATGCAGCATGTGCAAAGAAGAGAAAGGACTTGAAAAGAGCAGGGAGGGTAAATTGTAAATATGGGTCATTATGGAGGCATTTATCTTATTAAGAATGGAGAGGAAAGACACAAAGGTCGACCTACATGTACACATACACATGCATTAGCACACCACCACATAGACATACACACACACACAAATGCAGGCACATGAACACACACACACACTGGGACTTTGAGAGCCAGAGTGGCTGAGTTAGCCAGCAGTGTATCTGTGCAGAGATGTCTTCCAGATGAATAGGTGGTAATGAGCGTGTAGTGGAACTGATTCTCTCCCATCATCCCCCTCTTTCCTCCTCCTCCACCTCCTCTTCGTCCTACAACCCCCCCACCCTCCATCCCCCAACCCAACTCTCCCTCCTTTTCTCAGGGCTCAGGTGTGCAACACATGGCATCTCTCACTCTTTTTCTCCCTTGTTTCTCTTTTCTCATCATTTCCATCCCTCTTGAAACTCTGTGAGCTATTTTTCTTGTCACTCCTCTTATTCTCTGTGAATGTCTTTTTCTTTCATCCTCTGCATCCTGCTGTACTTTTCCAGAAAGTTTTCATTGGCAGGCTCTTTGAAAGGCTAATAGTCCACAATGTTGTGAGCACGTATCGAAGGCAAACTCAGACACGCGCCTGCACGCCTATGTCCTGTGAAGACAGCACAGTCGACCACGCAGTCCTCTCGTGTTCACATAAAAGGTGCCAATTCTTGGAAAACAAAATCCTGCCTTTTCACAGCGTTTGAGGGATATTTTAGCCTCGCTTATTCAAATAGTCTTGTTCCTTTCATGTGCCTCGGCATTCACACAAGACCCCAGGAATAATGACGAGACATAAATAATGACATCTTCAACAATGAAAGCAGCTAAAGGAGCAATCAGAGTTTGACTGAAGAGAATAGGTCAGTAGACTGGGATGCATAAAAGAAGCTTGATGATTACCTGCTTTCTGACGTAGATAAAACGGGGTGTCAATAAGAAAAGAGGCTAAGTTGTTAAAAAGTTGAACAATTTGCGCATTTTTTTAACAATCACTGTATAATTTCCTTCCAATTTGTGCCTCCTTTTTTGTTTTTTAAATTTCTTAACCATACTTTTCCATTCTTTCTTTTTCGCATCACACACATATACATACACACTCGCTCGCGCACACAGGCTCGTCCAGGGCAGGTCCTGGGGGACGGAGGCACTTGAAGGAGTGATTGCCTAATGAGGGAGAAAATCTGTTTTACTGTGGGACAGGAGGCACAGGAGCAATCAAAACAGACTGTATTTACATTACACATGCACTAATTAAAGATGTAATTGACATCAACGAGGAAACCTCAGTGCACCCTGTTTAATCATTAGACATTTATTTCTACTCTGCCTCATCAACGTCGCTCGAAAATTCCCTTGTTAGAGCTGGAAATTGAACTTTTGCCTCAGAGGGCTGTGAAAATAAAGTCATAATCTACTCATGTTAGGTGTCACCACTTATTTTTTATCAGTTAATAGGAATCTAATGTTGCGCAAGAGCAAATCATACTGATTTCCAGTGCCCAACAGCTTGGATTGACGGAGTAACAAAAGAGACATTTACAGACCCATTGTTATGTTTTTAGTTTGTAGCTAATACTCTTATTCACAGTCACTACGGAAGAATAAGATTATGCTTCCAGATCAACATCAAAGAACAGAGGTAGAGGTCGATTTTTAGCAACATGAGACTTAGGAGGAGGCTTGTGTACCTGCACATTTAGAGCCATTCTTGTTGTTTTCTCGAGTTTAAAACATAATTATTGTTTTCTGCAGAGTTGGATCTGCCTTTTTCACACGCCCTTCACATCACATACTCATGAACAAGCTGACAGTTTTAAAGAGTCTGTCAGGTCCCGTGTTATTGTGTTGTATAAATGTTTTAAACAATTTACTCTACATGGCCATTTGGCCTGAGCTGTCTTGTAAAAGAGTTAATGTTTCTTAAGAAGCTTTGTGGTTGTATAAAGCTAAATAAATACACAGGAGTTTTTGAAGACCTCTTCAGACCCCTCCGCTTACATTTCATTGAAGAATTTACACATTTAGATGGTAATTTTTTTCTATTCAATTCACAAGCTTTTGAGTTTTCACAGCTGAACACAATAGAACAAAACAGGTCTAATTTAGCAAATGTGGGGGCTTAAGTTAAGGAACGTGAAAACACAAATGTTTTGTTGTTTTTTTTCCCCAAATCTTTTCAAAATGTTTTCTTGTGACCTTAGAATCTTTCTGATGGCAGCAAAGAGGAAATACAGAAATGAGTACAGTTTTCACAATATAAGGTTATATAAGGTTATACTGTTGCAAATAGTAAATCTGCACACACAATCATGCTCCTTCAGAAACCATTGAAAGTCTAACTTTTATAAACCGTAAGTTAATGAAGTGAATGAATCAACATCCTCACAGCCTGTTAGCATGAACGTACATGTACATAATGTAATCATATGTATGATGTTGAACAGGATGAGTCAAGTAAACCACTGACTGCTAATGTGCTCTGATCACAACAACACACTTTCCTTCAAATTATAATTTCTACAGTGCTGTCTTCACAAGAGTGCAGCTTGATAATTAATGCAGGACAGGACACACAATTGTGCACGCACACACTCACACACACACAGTCACAGGTGTAGTTATCCAGGGATTATGTGGGAGTGTGTTCTCTGATAAAGAATCTGTGTTTGAGTTTGGGATCTGTGTAGGATTCAGTGTGTGATCAGCACAACTGGCCTCTGGGAGAAAAGAGAGAGAGAAAAATAGACAGGTCAAGCTGTGGAGACCAAAACAGAAGACTGTGATTCACTAGAAAGAGAAGACGAGTAAATATGTTGGACAATACACCATCATAAATCCATGGTGTTGGTAATACTGAACTTGGTTTTTCAATCAGGTTTTTAGTTTTCTGCTGCTCAGTTGACCAAGGCACTGCTTCACCCAAAATAGTAGGATGGAGGAAAAAGAGGAGTGATTTGTTAATCACTGGGTGGAGGGATACTATAGAAGTGTGTGTGTGTGCGTGCGCATGTGTGTGTCGATAAGGGGGTGGGGGGGCTGTGTTTGGGTTTGGGATCAGAGTGGAGACCAATGTGTGAACAGCACTCTATAAAGCACACAGATTATCAGGTCAACACACACAGAGACATACTTAGTGAACTGAACAAAAGAGGACCCACTGAACTCTCTCATACACGCACACACACACACACACACACACACACACACACACAGAAAGAGATGCCATGTGATATGCGCTCTCAGGCAGGACAAATAAAATACACTCCAGGAGAGCCTCAGGAGAGCTGGGCTGAAAGGCAAGAGAAGTGACAAATAACTATGTTTTTATTCACTAAACAAAAATTAGTTGAAAACATTAGCATGGCTAATATTTTTTTTAAATAATCTTACCAAGAGAAATCAGAAATCATGTCCAGCAGCCTTTTTGTCCATCTGTACAAAGGATGTGCCACAAGTAAATATTTGCATAGACACAGTATAAAAATAGGTTTATATTGGACCCTTTTATTAAGTAATTTGCTTATAGTGATTTTAAAAGGAACCTTACCATCCTGAAATACTGAGTTTAATTCTTTAAAGCGGAGCAATGCTGGATGCAAGTGCAAAAGAAGAGAATGTGGTGGGATGACTGACTGAACATGTCCCCACCTACTGGCCAAATATTGCAACTACAATGCACCTAAAACAATTCAACAGGCACTGATGTGTGGTACGTGAGGAAAAGTGGACACAGGTGATTAAGATAACAATGTAAAATAGTTTTTGTGATTACAGATATATGCAGTAATTCATGCTAAAGAGTAGCTGCAACACCAGGGTCACTACTGTCTGTCAAATAAAGAATCGTTATTTAAACTGTTTATCATGGAAGTTATTCACTTAATAAACAATTAGTCATCTGTCTACAAATGTGCACTGAAATTGGCTAATGCAAGATGCTATACTAAAAATGCTTAAACAAAAATTCTGAATCAAAATCAATAATATTACTCGATTGTGTTGTATTAACCATGCACTTTTTTATCCACCCTCTTATAATCATAAGACTTACATATATTTGTTAGTATTTACATTAATATTTTGTTAGTATTAATAATAATATTAAATATAGCATCAAATATTTAGAAATTAAGGAAGAAAGCTCTATAAATACAGGTCATTTTCTCAAAACTCATCAGGATGTTTTCATCAGTGGGAACAGTGACTGTCATAGGAACTACGTCAATTGATTTTTGTCTCACTTTAGGGCAGGTTTTAGTATTTCCACTGCTCTAATTGTAGCAGGTTGTTTGAATCAGAGAACCTCTTTACAGTGACAGAAGGCAAGCTATTGAAATTTGCCTCAGGGAATTACGAGATTATCTATTACTTGACTTTTATTTTTTAACGTTTTAATGAATTTGTCAAAATAGTTGTCTGTGTTTGTTGTTTCTGTTTGCTAGATTGAGGTGGAGTTGCAGGATATTTTTGTTTCTTAATGTAAAACAGCCTTACAGGTGTACCTCATTTCAGTGTCCAAAACATTAAACAGCATCACAGTCCTTAGTTCAGCAGAGCATTGAGCTGCTCTGTAAACCAGTGATCTCTGTCTGTGTGAGTTTGAATCCTTAATGTAGCACAGGTTGGTTGGTTCACCAGTGATAAATGATTAAAAGACACCTGATTTGAATGGAAATCTGCAACTGTGGATGTGTGCATGATGTGTGTGTGTTTTCCTACTACTGATCTATTTTCATGTGTACTGGTGTGTGTGTGTGTGTGTGTGTGTGTGTGGTTTAGAAAGTTGAGAAAATGAACGAAAAAGAAATATGCCTACTGCTCACATGTGTCAGGATGCTTCCTGCAACAAAAATAAAAACTTGTCACTCTTGGTTTGGTTTTAGATTTACAAAGTAAAACTTACACACGTGTGTGTGTGTGTGTGTGTGTGTGTGTGGGTGGGTGGTACGCAGACAGATGGATGTGATGCTGGCACAGAATCAGAGAGAACATCAACAAAGAGATCTGAGCACATGCAAGCACCCACACATATGCACATAACCACACACACACACACACAGACACACAAATTGTGCTTAGTTGTACTACTGCCCAGATAGGTATTTATATGCTAAACCCTTTTAGAGCTGAGGGGTGTGTGTGTGTGTATCAACCTGAGGCTCTCTCAGGCCTATTCGTCATCCCATCATGTCAAACCTGCAGCTCTGTGATGACAAGTAGCCACAGAGAGACTCCCCTCTGCGAAACACACTCGCACACATCACACTGAAACAACCAGCAACACTGTGTGCATTTGTATTTTTATTGTGAGCATTTGTGTGTGTGCACGTGTGCATTTTAAAAATTACCCAACAATCCAAACAGGTTTTCTTGTTGCCTCGATGGAGGACAGAAGCAACAGCTGCAATTAGCCCTTTGTGGCTAAAACCAGTCTGATTAGATGTCTCGTTAGGCATCGTTAAGGCTTTTACTAACGGGGCGCATAGATAATGAGCCTGCCCACTGAACAACCAAGATACTAATCATAGGATAAAACGCCTACGCACTTAATTGGAGGCAGGAGCGCAGAAGAGGAGAAAGGAGACACTTTTGCAGAGAGAGACAGGCAGGAGGATGAGTGGAGAGAGAGAGGAACAGGAGGTGGGAGGGGAAAGCAGGGAGATCATACATGCAACAAGACAAAAATTTAGCTGTGAAGTGGTAGAGACCAACTTATTTCAAAATGTATATAACAATCTTAAGAGGTGGTGTTCAGTTTAAAGGTTCCTATATGTTGTGGGTATCTGTGTTAAACCTAACCAGAGAGCCAGAGAGGACATTTAAGCAAATGTTAATGTATTTGTTTGCTATATATTTTTAATGAAAAATGTTGCCAGTAGAAACAGAGACAGACACACAAACCATGTGTATACAGTAAAATGACTCAAGGTCTGCTCTTTCTTTCCTGTGTTTCTCAGCAGTGTCCCCTCTAATAAATGCATCATTTTTATTTTTTAAATCAGCTGCGGTGGTGGCAGGCAGGAAAATTGTTGTTTACCCTGACTAATACACTGTAATCTCCAGTTAACACAGAGGTCACGTTGGTGCTGATGGTGGGTCAGCTCCCTCCCTTCACCGTCGCCCTGGGGCATTCTGGGAATTTCTCACAGCAAATCGCATCGCTGGGTTGAGATTTGATGTTTTATAGTGCTCACTAATCTCCATCCGCTAACTGGTCCTGATATACATTACTGGGATAAAGCAGAGAAATCATCTGATCTCAGGCAGCACTTCAGCTCTGCAGCAGCATATGGACTAATGCAAATGGACTTAATAGTTGCAGAGAGTATTAATTCGACACATGCTCTCACCTCTGTCACCCTCACCTCCTGCTATTATTACAAGGCCCTGCCACATGACACACACTCACACTGGAGTAAGGCACAATTACACACATGTTCCCCTCGCACAAATGCATTAGCATATTTTTCAGATTAAAAACAATGTGAACTTGTAAGCACGGAACAGACATATGCAAATGACTCTGCAGCAATTTACCCAAACAAAGCTGCCACTACTGTCACGTGAAGTGAAGGGAACGGGGGGGAGATGACACGACTAACGGACACAATAACCAAAGGTTCAGCACGTGTGTGTGTGTGTGTGAGTGTGTGAACACCTGAACTCATTGGAGATAGACTGAAACTGATGCTAAGACGATCAAATAACACATTCAGTTATAGGGTAAATATGAGAAGAGAGAGAAGTTTTTAATCATGATGTTTGTTTTCGCAGCACACCCATGTATGTACACATTTACATTCTGTATCAGGTATATAAATAATTGTGCTATTTCTAAGTAAATTACAGGCACAGTCCAAAGCTGTTTCACATCTACTCCTTATTCCCATTCAGTTAAATCTAAATTTTATTTTTAATGTATCCTTTAGTGAATGACTCAGGCAAAAAAGTAAGAATAATGGCAGTAAAACAAATGAATCAAGAAATAGCTGATGCTCACAGCAGCACACAGATGTAATATACATATCAACAGTTTAGAAAAAGTTACAAAGTGATTGAGATGAGAAGGAGAAAATTATGTAGAAAGACCAAAACTATAAAAAAACAAAACAAACATTTGAAGAGAGATGGAGAGACTACAGTTGACTTGGCAGGAAAGGTGAGAACACTGGGAAATGCTAAACATGAAAAACCGAGAGCTAGAAGGTCAGCCAGCAGCTCAAATGGAAGACATTTACAGCTCCAACAAGACCGTATGTACCGTATGCACACACACACACATACACACACACAAATATAAATACATCTGAGCCAATGTCTTTGCTGGAATAATTGCACGAGCGAGCACATCTGGTGCACTTTGAGATCGAGTTCTGGCTCAATGCAGCGATGGTAATGACAGTGTGTGTTTGTGTATGGGGGGGGGGGGGTGTTGTCCACTCCAAATGCCACTGTGGTGCTTCACAGGGTTCTGCTCCTCTCATTGTCACTCACAGGAGAACAGAAAAAGACCTCATGATTTAAAAAAAAAAGCTTTTCATCTGAATTGGAACTGTTGCATTTGTAACATAATTTTACTTTATTATAAGAATTTCTCAGGCAGACGCAGCAGAGAGAGTACTCTGTGTGGTGATGAGTAGATTTTCTCTTACATTTTCGAGGTCTTAGCATTGTCAAAAATGTCAGCAGTAACAGGTTATCTTTAGTACGACAAAGAAAGATTTATACATGTTCTGTTTTGAGCATTTGTTTCCCTCGATATAGATATTTGTATTGGAAGAGCCCCTGCTTTACTGGTTATTTAGCACAGAAAGAGTTTTTCTTTTGACGATTAGTTTTTAAACTTTTTTTTATCCCATTCAGGGTGACAGAGGGGGAGAAAAATAAATGTTAAAGTAACACTTTAATGTGTTAAAAATCCACACAATTTTGGTGTGCAAACTTTTTTAATTTTTCAAGTGCAGTTAACAAATTAAGTTGCATTGTAGCTTACAGAGGAGAGTAAAGCCATCCATTTCCTAAACTGTTTATCCTGTTCAGGGTGACAGAGAGAGAGTAAAAGACATTTTAAAAATGTGCACAATTATTGTGTGGAGGTTGCTACAGAGAATTTAGCAGGCAGAATCTTGAAATGATAAGTTTATTAAGTATGTGTTTAGAGCAGTGCACGTGCAGCTGTTTGTTGGCGCGTGGTTAGAAACAGTGGGTGACATATTAGGCAACGAGGAGAAAATGTGTCATATAACACAGTCAAAATAACAGCAAAGATCGCCACTTTGCTTTAAAGTGTTGTCTGTGTGTGATGCCCTGACAAACGCTAATGAAATGCAGAAAGACACTTGAGTGGCCACTAAAAAATGTCCAGTTGTCATGGCGACAGAAGCACTCGAACAGCACCTCACACCGACGGGAAGGTCATCGTAAACACAGTAGAGTCAAATTGGCAGACGTGCCACAGCTCTCTCTGTCACTTTCTCTCGTGGCTGTGAGACAAAAGAGGTCTCTGCTAGTCAGGAAGTTCACAGAACGGTTGAATAGAAGGATGAAGCCCAAATAGGTGGTGATAATAATTATATGATATACAGTCCTCCAGTGATTTTATTTAAAGGTTCTAAAGTTGGCCGACATTTCTGACTCAGCAGGTTTTGCTTTTTTTGTTCCTAATAAATTAAATAAATTTTTCCTCTCAAAGATTCAATGAATATTTGAAAAAGTAAACAAAAGTCCGGTGCTGTTGACTCTCCTCCTTTTTATTTATTCTAGTCTCTTTCTCTCTGCTCTCCCTCAATATCGACAGCTTTTACCAGCTATACTGTTTTTCTGTCCACCACTTCGTATGCAGTTTACACTTAAATCCACCTGAATCAGACTAAGGTTGAGTACATGGTTGGTATCAATGTAACAATATTTTTCAGGTATATATCACAACATTGTGACTATATACAAAATCATATATAAAATAGTCAACATTATGTTTAAAGCAATGAACTGTATGGCACTATTTTTATTATTTTCATTTAATCTTTCATTATTTCTATAACCTTTGTGTATTTATTTATCAGGTGGCCTCACAGAGATCAAGATTAGCAAAACACACAAACACATACAAACAACATCAGATAAAATGACACAACTTTGCTATATTGTACATAGTGCAAAGTAGTGGGAGGCATCTTCCCAAGTTCAGTATTTACTCGCGGGGTATCAACAGTCAGTCCTGGGATCGAATTTGAAGAACAGCACACATGTGATATACAGAGGCAGCTTTTGTAAGTTTTTAGCGTAACTTCTTCTGAATTGTTAATTTGAACAATACATTTCTACAGAACATTTAGACAAAAAAAGACTCCTTGCTTTTCATCCCACTTAGCAGCTCAAATCAATCTGCACTTACGTCACATAATACCAAGAGAAATGAACACATCCATTCACTGATGAAGGCCACAAGATGTGGTTAAAAGCGTCAGGCTACCACTTCCAGGGTTAAGAATGAACATTCAAGATCAGTTTGTGGAACTGTATCACATTGTTATATTATTACAATATATTTCTCTTGGTCACAGATCATACCAAACAGATATTTCTCTTATTTGACCCCAAAAAGCTGGTAAGTCAAGCCCAAGATAAGGGTTGGGATAGGGCTTTAGTCATTTAGCGCTTATGCTAAACGCAACATGCCACAGGCTGCTGGTGTGATTGCAGTGACTGGCCTCGAGCCACTGAGTAGAGCGCTGGCTGAGAAGGCCCCCGCCTCCGCTGGAAAGGCCTGGGAGGCATCTTAAAGTGCAGTCATTAGGCAGCCACTTGTGTAGGTGTTCTTGCAAGAAATCTTGTCCGGCAGATACCTGCTGTCTAATTAGGCAGGCAGCACACACACTTGCTCAAGGGGAAGAAACAACAAGCACAGTCAGTGGATGTGCATTGTAGTGAGTGCGTCTACTGCTCAGTGTCTGTGTGTGTGTGTGTGTGTGTGTGTGAAGGAGTGTGTGTGTGTGCTAATAATGACCTGAGGCTCAACCTGCTGTTGAGAACAGTAACTTGTGACTCAATGCCTTTGTTCACCCTGTAACATCTGGCTCTGACCGAAGGCTGTGACTGCGTGTGTGTGTGTGCGTGTTTGAAATGCATTCAAGCCGAATGGGCCATTGCTCAAAGAGTGTGTGCATGTGTGGGGGCAGAGTGGGGGGGGGCACAGCAAGGACTAAGGCGCGAGGAGTTGATCATCGTCGTGGAAACCTCTGAGGGAAAAAGGCCTGGAAGCCCCTTCTGTCAGCTGGGCTCTGCGACGCTTCCCCTCGACTGCCTTCACTCACACACACACACACACACTCACACACACATAAGGTCCCTCTGGAGCACCAGATTAAGGTCTGAGTGAGTGTGAGCAGAACAATACCCCAGTGTGTGTTTGTGGAGCCGTGGCTAATTGTGTTCATTTGCTGCTCAAGTTGAGACAGCTAGGACACTGGAGGGGTGTGTGTGTACATTTCTGTGTGTGTGTGTGTGTATGTGTGTGTGTGTGTGTATGTGTGTGGCCGAGAGAGAAAACAAGGATGAGAACAAGAAAAAGTGATGGGGGGTGGGGGGGGGGGTGCAACAAGGACAGATGAGCAACTGCACAAGTGCGCATGTTTGTGTGTGTTTGCAAGGGGGATGACAAGTGCAGTGTGAGGCCATGCAGGTAATCCTCATTACGATGTGGAAGTGTTCATTTGTAAGGTGTGTGTGTGTTGATATGTGTGAGGTGAGGTGAGTATTTAAGAGAGCACTAATTTCTCTCCGTACATCTGCCCGGCCTTGCACGCATTACACACTAAGATGCACTCGCTTAGGTTCTTGGAAAAACACACACACACATTTATAAACACATGCTCGCTGGCATTTTGCATGAATTCACAGCTCAGGCTTGTGTACCACTTTATACTGAAACCTACTGAGATGCATGTATCTGTGAAACCAGTTAGATGCTTTTACATATGCATATAAATTAATGTATTTGATGAAAAGGTGCCTTTATCATACATCCATTCGCTGTGGCTTGGTGAGAACAACAACCTAATCCAAAGAGGAACATCTGCTCTGTTCATATTTGTAATCATTTTATCAAATATCTTTGTTATTTACTGCCCATGTTGCTGCAGAGAAAGTCAGTTCTTCTACAGTTGCTGATGACAGTTTCACAGAGTTTTACAGAGACGGTTCTAATGTTGTAAAATGAGCAGTCAGTGTGTAGGTTCAATGTCAAATTGTTAGACAGCTCTCTCAACTCTTTTAGAGTTAGCCCTGGTTCTCGAACTGGCTCCATTCAGTATTCTTGGAACCTTGGTGCTATCTAGTGAACTAGTCTGCATTTCCATCAGTTTTGATCAGAGACATTTAATCAAGGATGCATCATCAACAGAATAACCGTTCTCTTTCCAACCTGTAGAATATGATAAGGAAAACCTGCTATTTTTAAAAATAAATTAGCTTCTAATTCGGTTTAAGATTAGGTGCGTGAACTGAAACAGAACCAGTTCCATGTTGGTGAAGATAGGGTGTCTGTGTGGAGGAAAAATCAGCACCATGGAGAGATCAGTCTGAGGCACAGGCTCAGTGCCATATGCGAGTGCTATAGTAACATATTGAGAGCAACCAATATGTTATATTTTAAACATTATTGATTTATGATTAAAATTTTTTGGCCTTACTTTGGTTTAAGCTCATAAAAGATATTGTCGGTCTGCTAATTTGGGCTTGAGTTTGAACAAAAGCACTTGGCCTTTGGTATGGGTCAGGTTTAAATTTCCAGGCCTGATTTGAGGCATTGACCAACAACGCAATTGTTTTACCTTTTTCATGAGGGAACATAGTGTAGCTGTTTGTCTTTAAAAACACAACAATAGAGGGCAATTGTTGGTACAGTAGTCCCAGTGAGACAAAATATGAAACAGAGGCAAATCAATGGCAAATAATGTCATCTTAGAAGGTCATACCTGGACCTTTCGGCTTTGTCAATACAAACACACACACATGTGCATGCACACACTATAATTACAAAATGCACACAAGCCCTCTGACATCTTTATAACATTTCTAATGATAAAATGACACACACACATCGACACACTAAAACTGCAATAATAAACTTACACACACTTGCACTTTGTCTCTCTGTGCCTCCCTCACATGTAAACTCTGCAGGCTACTAAGCGGTATTAAACCTCCCTGCCTGGCCACGCTGTGGTTTCCCAGACGCAAAGTGTCCCTCTCTCCTCCCTGCCCGGGGCGAGCGAAGGAGAAAATAAACAACTAAAGAGACAAACAGCGAGAGCCACTTAGAGCCACTTAAAGCCAAGGCTCCTTCCCACAGCGAAGCACTTCCCTAGGGCTACTGATCTGCCTGCCACGGTGGGAGACTGAGGGAGAGAGAGTGAGAAAGAGAGAGAACTGGAGTCAGAAAAGGAAATGAAATAGACAGGACCATGGAGAAAAAGTATTGAAACCTGAAGAAAAAGTTTCAGAGCAAGAGGAGACACAAGGGGAAGGGAAAAGATAGAAAGACAGAGGGCTCAAAGAGAGAAACTGTCACTTTTGTTCTTCTCTGAACATTACCACACTGAGCCTCTCATAAGGGGAGAAGAGTCAGCCTTATGAGCAGTGGCAGTTACATGCAGAGAGGAGACATCGATCTGAATATAGCCTTACTGATGAGTTAAGACACATGCCCCTCCCTGCTGTGGGCAGATGGCACGAATGATGCGCCAAACTCTCGGCTTTACAGTCATCTTGAAGAATTTGATTTTAAAAAGTTAATCAGTTTTGGCTTTCAGCTAAATAGCTCTTCCTTTTGTGTGCCAAGAGGGATGGACTTACAGAGACACATTTTCCATTATAAAGGTTTATTTTATCTCAGCATGGAAGGCAATGTTGACTTACTTACTACTTTTCTGAGAAACTGTAATGTTAATGACAATATGGTCAAATTTCTTTAAATACTACAGAACTGACAAGCTTAACTGGTTGAGATAGAGATAATGCGATTCTTCAAATTCAAAGAGTGTTTCTTAATGTCTCAGGGTCTTAATGTACTTTATGAGGCTCTTAACTGCTAGTAAGCACACTTGTTTTCTCCTCCCTCCATCTCCTCCATATTTGTCCCTTATCTCCCCTTTCTATCCCTCTTCCACTGTGTTCCTCTTGTTTTTTGCTTTTTCCACCCTGTCCTCTTTCTGCACTCAATTTTGTTCCCTCCACTCAGCCTCCCCCTGCTCCTTCCCACTCCCTCCCCTTTTTGTCCCCCTGACTGCGAACCCAAAGGTCACCTCTCCCCTGAGAGCCCTGTTTACCTGAACTGCTCCCCTCTTTTTGACATTCACCTACTTGGAGATGGAAGGAGAAAAAGGAAGACCAAATTTAGCTACTCTTGGCTCAGAGGTCAGTTGTCCTACAAAGCCTTTACAGGCAGAGAAAAACGAAATGTCAGTTTTTCTGCAGAAAGCTTTGATCAGCGGCACATGACAATTGCACAATAGATCTTAAAAAGCTTTCCAAAATGGCTGCTACTGTCTTTATGCTGTGTTGCACCAATGTTCAACACTTATACAGGCAGACCATCATGTTTTCCCTTAACTAATCAATTATGTGGGTCTAAAACTGATAGCAATCAGACACATGAAACACACAAAGATAACAAAAAGATCTTAATGCTTTTGGAGAAAAAATTAGTTTGAAATTGACTAGTCCTTGAAATGCATTCACACCACGTTAATTTATTGCTCCATTTACACATAAGGAATTAACGCTCTGTGAGACAGTTTACACATGACGCATTCAGCTCCTTGAAAGCCCTTTGCTCTGTTCACTTCCAAGGGGTTTTGTGGTTTTAAGAGGCACGACATGAAAAAACAAGTAGCCTCTTTAAAAAGGATCCAGCCTTGGACGAGAGCATACAGAGCAATGTGCTAGAATGTCGTGTGTGTGTACAGTATGTATCTGCATCTGAAGCCATTTTATCTATGAAATGACACTTAAAGGTCCAACAAGGGTCTTTTTCTAAGAAGTGCTT
Organism: Lates calcarifer; assembly: GCF_001640805.2. Lineage (NCBI taxonomy): Eukaryota > Metazoa > Chordata > Actinopteri > Centropomidae > Lates > Lates calcarifer. The sequence continues at coordinate 4,586,435 of NC_066854.1, forward strand.
TTTAGACATGAAGCACTGCAAGAAGTGCTTCAGTCCCTTTTCTTTGAATACACAGCAGATATGCACAAGTTTGTGCATTGATTGTATGAAAGACACCATATGATACACTGTAACATATATGGTTTTAATTAGCAGCTTGGTCATCATCTTTGAAGCTATTGTAACCTTGCAGTGTGTGTGATGTTTGCCTGCGTGCTTTCGCTGTCACTTACACAGCTAACAGTATGTGTTTATGTTGAGCGTTATGCATGCTGATGGTGACCCAGACCCCCACAGGGCCTCCCTCCCCTCAGGCCTTCCCCTCCCAGGGTGAGGGCAGCAGGATGGGGTCAAACAGACAAACCTACCCCCCTGCTCCATGGAGGCCTGCCCAGGGCCATTAGTATCCATTACCAGGAGGCATGGACACACCACAGCCTGTGGTGCCTGGTTTCCGCGCACACACACACACACACACACACACACTCTTGCATGAGCAGACTTGCAGATAAGATTGAAGTCCTCACACAGTGCATAAGCAATTACACAAATTTACATATTTACATATGAAATGCAGGTAATTAACCACTCAGACACTGATCAGTATAACACACACACACACACATGTATGTATAGGTATGTAAAAATCCACACACAGACAAACACACTGACAGTGAATCAGGCCTCCAGCAGCTCGCGACAGAGGTCCTTACTTCAAACAGACACTCCCAGAGGGGGTGACCTTCTGGGAGTCTGTGGGGTGTGTGCATGTCTCTGTGTGTGTCTATGGTTGTGTTTGGACATGAGGGTGATGAAGGCCTGTGTTCAGTACAGTACAGTTAGCTCCCTCTGACATGTCTCAGTCACGCACCTCTTTACCCAACAGGTGCGAGCTAAATGGTTATGAATGGGCTGTTGGACGATCCAACGCAAGGTTTTACGGCTGGTAATGTCATTTTAATAGAAACATTGGGAGCAGCAGGCCGACCCATCTGTCCGAGACAGACATAGAAGAGATAGAGTGTGAAATGTGAAAGGGAGATAGGAAGATTCAGAGAAATGCCACAAAAGAAGGAAGACGTAAGGAAAAAGTCTGAGAAAAGAAGATTGAGTCATCACTGCATCCTTGGTCGTTCTCCATCCAGTTCTTGGCTCTAGCAAGCAGCGTGTGTGTCTGTGTGTGTGTCTGTGTGTGTGTCTGTGTGTGTGTCTGTGTGTGTGCGTGTCTGGCATGTCAGCTGTGGCTGGCTAACAAGCTGCACCCTCAACAGCCTATTATCTAGAGCATGGCAACTGGCCCATACCTGCAAGGTGTGTGTGTGTGCGTATGTGTGTGTGTGTGATTCAGAGCGTGGCAGCTGTGTCATACCTGCGAGCGTCTTCGGGGCACTCTCCTCGTCTGTAATGGAGCAGAAGAGGGGGATTGTGGGAGAGATGAAGGACAAAACTGATATCTTCCGCCTCCCTATCGTCTTTTTCTCTCCCTGTCTCCTTCCCCCACGTGAGGAGGGGCGGCGTGGACGTTTCCTCTCTCCTCCTTGGAGGACAGAGAGGAGACAGGGTGCCAGAGGCCATATACACACATACTATACACACATTCAGCACACACACACACATACACACACACATACACTTTGACAATACATGCCCAGTTGAATACAGACATGTTTGGATGAATTAATCCATATGTCAAGGACATTACACCAACCTGACAAACTCTCCATGATGCTTTGTCAAATAGCACAAGAAAAACACTAGTCAATAACTGATGCCTGTCAACTGTATAATAAACAGCAGACAAACAGGGTTAGAGACTAACATAGTGAACATAATATATTATGTCAATATATAACATATTGACGCAGGGCAATTAATACAAGCCTTGTGCTACAGCCTACCAACAACATGCCACGTGTAGTTTTGAAGAACTTTGGAGTAAAGAAATGAGAGAAATCAGTGATGTAAAATGGTAAATTATGTGTGAATCAAACATTTAAGAATCACTGAACCAGACACACTGTCAAAAAGAATCAAAGTATACGGCATCAAATAGGTTAGATCTGCTGCTGCTGGCAAAACTACCAAAGTGTTCTACTGCTGCTGCTGCTGCTGCTGATAACGTGTGAGAATGATAATGAGAGAGGTGATTTTCAGGATAAAAAACACCCAGGTAAAGACAGGTAGAGCTTCTCGCTGTTCAGCCGTGTTGGATTCATCTACTCTTTCTCTGTCTCCATCCCTTCTTTCCCTCTCTCTTTTTCCTCCTCCCCTCTTCTCTCACCGTGACCAGAAGAAGTTCTTCTGCACTGGTGCCCGTCCACCCAACCTTCCAAGCAGAAAACCTGCACACACACACACATGCACGCGCACACACACACACACACACACACAGACGGACACTTCTCCCACCTACCCGCACACACACCTCCAATGCACACACACACACCTACCTCCCACCCCCCACCACATGCGTACACACTCACCACCGGCCACACCAGCGGAGGCCTTAGGGCTCAGCCATCTGCTGCCCACCCAGCCCATCTCCCCCCTCTGTAGTGCCCACCTTCCCAACATATGCAGCCCTTGCCCTGGGTAAGGTGGCAGGGGCACTGGCCCTGGCCCTGGCCAAGAGATAGGGGTGAAGGAGCACATATGTAGCCCAGACGGTGTGTGCGAGAGAGAGGAGGGGGAGAAAAGACACAGAGACAAATTAAGGATTAGATAGCTCTCTCCTTGAATCTCTACATCTATTTTCTCGCTCTGTCTCACCCATATGGCCTGTTTCTTGCATGTTCACACCAGCTCAGTGACCACCAAGGTCGCACCCTGCAAAGGGCTACTGAGGCCTCAAGCAAGGCAGTGGAGAACAGAGCAAAGAGAGGGAGACATGGAGGGAATGAGAGGGGGGAGGTGGTGATGGTGGGGTTGGCATCGTCACTGAGACACCTCCTTTTTTTTTTTTACATCCTTTTTTTCTATCCTTCACTTCCTCTCTCTATCTCTTCCCTCTGTTAAATCTTGCCTCAGGGCATTCTCTGCCACAAAAGGCAGGAAAAAAACAAGTGTGGCACTTTCATCCTCCCATCATCCTTTCCATCCATCTACCCGACCCTCTGTCTCTTCCGGATAAGATGTGTGTGTATGTGTGTGTGTGTGTGCGGAACAAGTGATATGACAGCAGTGGTGGACGTTTTGTTTCAACGCTTACATTAATTACATTGACTATTCCAAAGTCTTCCATATTTCATGAGTGTTCTTTTGCATGCACAGGCGATGCACCACTCTCCTATTCTCTTTAGTCTTCCTGTGCCTCTTTACACGTTCCAGGAAACCTGGCGCTCATGTCAGTATCAGGTTAGGTTAGAAAGCCAACAGGGAATTTGGCCAAATACATTGGAAAGTGCAGTTGTGGTAACAGTAGTAGGCAGTTTGTGCAGTTGTCCAACTAAGTTCAAAATCAGTAAATGATGTTTAAAAGTAGAACAACAACAATACTGGTTTCAATGTTAACAGAAGTCATAGTCATAAGCCTAGAGATTCAGCTACAGATGCTGTCATTGCACACTGAAGCTGTATATGACTTATCTTTGGATGAACATAGTAGAAGCAATATTTGTAATGAAATTTTCAAAATGACCTCAATATGTCAGTTTGTGGACAGCAAAAGCAGCCAAAGCACACTGTGGGCTGCCAAGCAAACAATAACAATTTTCTCATTATACCTAAGCCAAAACAAGAAGATCCGTCAAAGACAAAATTCAAATGTGACAGTTCCCATAATTCCCTACATCACAGTAAACAATGCAGACAAAGCTGAGGAAGTGTTTAGGGTTCTTCTTCCCACTCCTTACATTCAGAAATGTCATCGTAATTTGAAAAGAAACCTTGAAAGTGAAGTTCAGGTTTTATTCCCATCACTGAACTGATCTATACTCTGACTCTGTGTGAGAAGCTGGCACTTCTACCTCAGAACTCCTCTTCTGTTTTTTATCTGACAGAAGATTAAGCTACTACGCACGAGTGTGCGTGTGGATGAAAAAAGTGGGAGATAATAAGTGTTTATATGTGAGAGGGAATCTGTGTTTGTGTGTGTGTGTGTGTACGTGCTGCGTGCTGATGGATCAGTGATTAAATAAATCATGGTAACCTTTCCTGTAACCTTTCCCCCCCTCTCCCCAGCCCCCGTCTGACCTTACAAGACCCACGCACATTAAAGACTCCTCTCTTCTCCTTCATCTCCCCCCCTCTTCCTCACTCCCCTCTCTTCTGTTTCTTCATCTCTTTTACATTACTCTGTAATTCTTTCTTTTCTTTTGCTTCTCAGCCTCTCCTCCTCATGCAGTGTTAGTTAGCTAATTTCACTCTAATATTATCATACATACTGTATATATAGCTTAGTGCCGCATGAGAGGTTAAAAATTCAAATTTGGCAAAAGTGCAATATTCCAAAAAATAATTATAATAATAGAGTAGATTACCTGTATTATAGTATTTGGTAAAATGTGATATATGTAATTAAAGCAAATATTATGTTAGTAACGAGGTGGCTAGACTAGTCAGAAACTGAGCTCAAGTAAAAGTACCCAACAAAATGCTTACTTGACTAAAGATATGGCAGTATCTACTGTAAAGGCTACTATAGGAGTAACTTCATGGGCAAAGGAGCTAAAACAACATCACAGATGTATTTGTCACCAGATAATCATCACTGTTATTCTGGTTTTGCGTTGTTTTGAGCTTATTGGCAGTGGAAACAGCTTGTTCTGTTGATCTTCACTCTACCAGGACGAATTCCAGATTCTGTGAAGTTTTTATCTGCTCTGTCTGTTTCTACCAGCTCTTTGTGTGCCTGTCCTTCACCTGTCATTTGGGGTGCATGTGTTCACCAACAATAATTGAGTCATCGTACTGAACAGCCAAATTTGAGTCAACTGACAGAATTCGACCATTTCTCCAACTGGCAGAAACAGCCATCAGTGAACACAACACCAGATCTACTGTATTCAGAGCACTACAATTCAGAGGTCTGGAGCAGGGCCAGGACTTCTCATCCATGTTTAAAGGTTGAGCTTGACTGTTTATTCTTATCCTTGGAAACCTTCACTTCACAATCAATCTCAGCTCAAGGTCCAGTTTCTTTTCTTACTTGCGTGTTTCCCGGTTTTGTCTGAGTCAGGCCAGACAGATGTCTCCTTTTGGTTTCCTTTGTCTGAGGAAATGTGATGGTGTAACACCAGTTTTTAAGGGTAGGAGGAAAAAATGCCAGCTTTTTGAATGATCAAAAAAGGAATACATGTTTGCAGGGAGAAAAAGTTAAAATGATATATATTTTCTACAGTGAGTAACAAGTCATGATTACTTTATGGGCCTAACACTAGTCACTGTTTTTTTCTCTCTGGTTCTCTGTCTCGTTTTCCATCTTCACCACTGACTTCCTACAGGCCCAACTCTGAACCCCCCTGAGCCTAAAAAGGTTCCCTCCTTTTAGCGTTAATCTGTGTGTGTGGTTGTCAGTGTGTGTGTGTGATCTTTAAGATCTGCAGGTTCAAACGGCTACTCCCACCACGCCTTGCCACTGAACTCACCGAGAGGTCGCTGAGACACCACAATGTGCACAAATGTGTGTGTACAAGCGCGAGTGTATTTGTGTGTGTGTGAGCTGACTCCCTGATCTCCTGCTCTAATACCCTGAGGACCTTTGGTTTCTTAACTATAGGAGGTCTGAAGCAACCGACCCACACACCCACATGCAAACACACACAGCACACACACAGCACACACACATCTTCAGAGGATATCAAAGATTAGACATCAATCATTCTCACCTCTTGAAGTCTTGAAGAACGAGCACCTCATATGAAAGGTCAGCGTGCGCCTGGAGCGCTACGACAAAATCAATATGCAATGATGAAGGTGACGAGGATGAATGACAGAAGGAAGTGGATGATGAAGATGATGAAAACAAAGAGGCAGAGGATAGAGATCATAAATATAAGTAGAAGGAAGAACAGAGCTGACAATTCCTCCGTTATCTTGCAAAGACACATTAAAACTTGTTCTTTAACTTCCAACAGAGACTTTTTTCATTTGGTATTAAATAAAAATGACCTCTACTGGCAAAGCGGAGGAATGCAACAGTACTGGCACAACTCACTCACAACTTCTCATTGGTTCAGTCCCTCTAGTTCTAGTAGCCTGAGATAGAGCTTTTAGTTTGAGAAAATATAGACATAGCTGTAGTTATTTACACAGACACAGACAGGTGGCCACTGGTGTAGGTCAACTCACATTTAATTTCATAGATTTTTCACAGCAGGTTTCATCAGTACAAAAAAGAGACAGTCCCAATAAACAATTGCGTACTCTGCCTTTTGCCATGGTGCTTGTTTTGATATTACACCCAGAAGTTGCCATAGTTTTAATGTTTTCCCTAAATGTTTATTTTTCCATATACACAGGTTGCCAATGCAAGAGAAACTGAAGTGCTCTTCTTGGTCCACCCAATTCTGTATAATAAAGGCTGGATGAACTGAAAATAAGTGGTTAACAGCTCCATCCACTGCCCACACAGTAAGTTCTGCTATCTGACCCAAATGCAAGTGCTCCAAAAAAGGCATTGTTGAATAAAGCTTTGAGCTTGGGGTACTTGTGATTATTTTCAAGTAGTTTGAAAATAATTTCTTTCTCTCTCTGACTGTGCCAGTCATCTTCATCCATGCATGAGAAGAGCTTTGCACTTTGTCTTTCTTGTGGACAAAGCAAAAAACGGCTCTCTGTTGGGTTTGGCTTAAAGCAGCAGCAGGTCTTAAAGAAGTCCAGGTTCAGGTTGGTTTTAGGCCTCGTCTGAACTTTTTGTGCTACAGAACAGTAAAACTCTTACTTATTGTCTCGTCAAGGCCACAATAACTTTTTTAATTTGCAAGAATAATAGAGTGATTTCTCTTCTGCTAGTTGGAACTTCAGTGCAGTTTGGTTGTACTGAACTTCGCTTGGCCCAGAGTGCTGAGTAACTGATTGAGATAGGAGCGGGGAGGCTTATCTCTGAACGCTTGGTGTTTGGATACGTATGATGTCAGACCAGTTCTCATAATGCTTTCTAGGCTGCGTGTACAGATAAGCTTTGGGATCTGGAGAAGGTAGAGACATATGCAGGTAGCAAACAAGACACAATTGAAATTGGAGCAAGAGAAAGGGCCTGTTTGTTTGTTCAAGTGTGCGTTTGTGTTCGTGCATGTGTATGTGTGTGTGTGTGATGTTCTTCTATGCCGGGCTTACTTCAGCTCACCGTACTCCCTGAGCAGTGACCGGAGCAGTAAAGCCCCCGTCCAAGCACTTGGAATCTGGAACGAGGCGAGGAGAAAGAGAGGATGGATGGGAAAGAAAGGGAGCGATGCGATGGGGGAGAAAAAGGATGGAGCGCAAAGAAAGGGAGGACAGGAGAAGAGCGGAGGCAGAGACAGAGAGACACCACATGGAACGGCACAAAACGGAAAGAACTGACGAACGAATGGAACCAAACGAAAGGAGGAGAAGTGTTGGATTGAGGGATGAGAGGGAAGGCGAGGCCACCTCTTCTTCTCCCTCTCCTCTCGTCCCTCCCCCCCCCCCCCCCCCCCCCCGTGAGAATGCCGTGCGCGCGTGTGTGTATTTTCTTCCTCGTCAGATCTGCTGCGCTTTCATTCGCACACAAAGACGGGACGTAGACGTACCTGGCACAGGGGGACGTGAAGGAGCTGGCAGAGGTGTGTGCGTGAGTGTGTGTGTGTGTGTGTGTGTGTGTGTGTGTGAAAGAGAGAGACAGATAAAGAGACACTGGCTCACCTGCCTGGCAGACAAGGGTGGCCTGCCTGTCTGTCTGAGATGTCCCACTTAACACTGACTCACACACACTTAACCCACTCAACACCACCATGGGCTCACTTCCTTCTTTCTTCCTTTCTCTTTCCCAGCCTGTTTCACACGCTCACACATTCTTATACACACTGCCTCTGCTTGACATTGTTGTGTGAGTGTGGGTATTTAACATTTCAATATTTCATGTAAGAATATTCATTCATGTATTTAAGTAACGATGTGGAACTTCAGACCAACTTTGACCTTCACACTTGCTGCACTTGTGAGCAAACTGTTTTCCTTTGCAATGAGGGATAATATGGGTATTCAATTTTAGTTTGACTTAAAGGGTCAGTTCACCCAAAACATTGCTATTAAATTTTTTTGTCTTGTTTGACCAAGGGTGCATTCGACAGACTAAAGAGGACCTGGAGCTTGTTGGGACTACCGTCTGGGACTGTATAAAACACTGGTGCAACAAGGGAGACAACTAAAGCAGTTGACGTGTTTGGTTACAGGTGCCTATGAAGAATCCTCTAAATTCGGTGGCAAGAACATGTCAGTTACGGGACAAAGCCGACATGAAGCTGCTGAGTGCGGAGGTGAAGTGGCATAGATGGAAGATAATCAGACACATACTAAGGCAGGATCAAAACAACGACTGCAGCACAGCAAGAACATGGGCACTGGAGGGAGAAAGAAGAAGAGGAAGACCAAAGGCTGGAAAGGTTGCACCTAAAATATCTTAAAAACTACTGGATTAATCACCAAGATTTTCATTCATGGTCTCAAGACAATGAAGCTTCCTGACTGGTGATCGCAGAGCTGCTAGCCTGGCTGTAAACTCTTGTCTGTCAATGCTGTAAGTATCTGTATGGTTGGATGCCACTACAGTCTTTTCTCAGGAGTTTGGGTGAATTAAGCCTTTGAGGAGTGATCAGCTGGTCAACTGAACTGATGCACGTTGTTGACAAGTGCTTGAGCCTGTAGAGTTTAACTGTAATGGCTGACTTACGAGAAAAATGCTAGAAAAAAGCAGGGGGGGGGGGGGTTGTAATAGAACTCATGTGTAGATAATTTCCCTCCCTTTTTGTTGATCAGTAGAGTTTAGCTTTCAAAAAAATTGGCTAAAAAGTCAAAGTGCTGCCCAACAGCTGCAGCAGAATGAGTTTTGACGCCAGTGTGAAAATGTGTCCATGCTAAAGAAATTGGAGGGGTGTGCAATGCGACACAAACAAACAATAAACAAGGAAGCAAACAAATTGACGCACACATGAATAAACACACACACACACACACTCATACACACACACAGCAGTCCTCTATGCTGCAATTAGCTTGTTTTAAAGGAAACAAATAACAGTAATTTCAACAGAACAGCATCCATAACAATTCACCCCTGGAGGGGATCAGCTATTTGAACGCACACACACACAGACACACACACGCGCACACACACAGACAGACACAGAGGAAGAAAAAAGGGATACACACATGCAAAAGCACATACACACTCACATAGTTGGGTATGTGGAAGCAGTCATATTCAAATACAACAGACACACACACACACACAATGATGCACATACATGCTAACACAGACACACACACACACACACACACACGCCTCCATTAAGTGTACTTGAGAGCAGCAGAGAGGGTCAGCTCAGTGTCTGAGTTATTACGCTACTTTGTTCTGCCTCAGTGGGAAGGCTGCACCCTGCACACACACTCTCTCTCTCACACACACACACACAAAGAATTATTATCACCCATCAACACTCAAGGTGCAAATATAAAAGGGTTGGTTTGATAATGGATTGAGAGAGATGAATAAAAGAATAGGTAAAAAGATGGACGGATGAATGGAGAGAGAAAGCGTCTGGTCGTTGTTTCTTTGCTTGTGTGTTGAAGTTTGCAGCTGGCTGCGAGAACCAGCCTGTGTCTCTCCCTCTTTATATCTCCCCACCTCTCCATCCATCTATCCATCCCTTCCTCTCTGTCTGGGTGCACAACAATGGTTTGAAACATCTGCGGCTACCAGGTAATTATGGCAGAGCCAAAACAGCGAGCAGTGCCGCACCGATGAGCTCCGGCACCCCGCAATTAGCCCTGCATCTCCATCTCCCCTCACTCTGTTGCTCCCCCGATGACCAGCGGCGTATTATCTCTCTGAAGAGACAGAGGAGAGTGGAGAGGGAAAATAGACAGATGAGTGATCTCAGAGGGACACGAGTGGTGGCAGATGAGGATAGTGAGACTGAGGTCCACCAAAACTGTCCATCTAAACAAGACATGATGACTTTCTTTCAAAGTCCTTATTTTATTACAGTTTTTAGCTGTAATTTCATGCAAATTGATCTTTATTCCACAACTCCTCAACCTGTACTTGGTTCACAGGTGTGTGAACACCTGAAAATCCTCCGGTGCACAGGAATTGATGCTTTAGGTCTGTAGGGGCAGCAACAGTGACAGCAGTTGTGCCTGGACCAATGATAAGAAGGGATGAGGTGTATTCACCTCCTTCACACAGAGTTCAGTCTGATTTAACTATGACACAGGAAATTTCAAGGTTCTCTAATGTTTAGTCAGATTGTTAGAGGGGGCAGGATTCTCATCCAAGAAACATTTTATTAATTGTTGTCAAAATAACTTTAGTGGAAACCCTGAAAAAATCTTGAAATATTTCTGTTTGGCTGAGGTGGAAAAGTAGATGTAGTGAGATGGAAACAGACTTTTTAATAAACCATGATGGATATTAACCATGTGACTTAAACATCCCCTGACGTTCCATTGACGAGGTGAAAAATAGTGACCAAAGCAGATCTGTGTAAATTGATAAAACAAACATAAATGCTATATTTCCATCTTGTTTTCTAAATAGTTTTTTACAGTTTGAGGTTTGGCTTGATGACCGCTGGCTGGAAAATTACCCCTCTCAGGTGTTTGTCTTAACGAACCAACTCCTAATATTATAACAGTTATTGATGGACATGCACATTAATTTGCATTTTCTTTTGCCAATTTTCTCCAAATCCAGTTAAAAGCTGTGCTACATTTGGATGGAAACCTGGCTAATGTTAGAGGACTGTTCCTTCCAAGTAGTTTTGCTGACAACTCGCAGTTGTCTGCTTTGCACCAAAGAAAGACACTGGCACAATACAAAAACAATAAACTTGTGGATTACCACTTGGAGACAAATTTGTGGAAACAAATATGCAAATGTTGTCTCACCCGTTTCATGTACAGTTTGACCCCTATGAATATCATACAACTTTGTATCATGTGTAAGGAAAGTTCAGCTGTTACACTGTTGATCTATCCAGCACTTTTGTGACTGATGAAAGTTACATTTGGGGCTTTAGAATAAAACACACTTCATTCATTTTTGACAAGTCAGACACAGATGTCTGTCTGGTCATATTTAATTGTATCATCTAAATTTATCCTTGTATCAGTCCCATATCTGATATCACTATCAGCATAAAAAGCTGTAGTAAATAAAGTTGTGATAGTGAGGAGGACAGGGAGTGAAGCCAGCTGGGCATTTTGAAGCTCAATAGTTTAGCAATTCAAATTCAAATCCCAGTTTGTTTACTGTTTTCCAAACTTTTCCATGGGGGCAGCTTCCCTTGCCTTCTCACATTTACCATCCACTGTGTCTTCATTACGTGTGTTTGATTGGTAGGTGCATGAGTGTTTGTGCGCACACACACTTACATGTGTCAGTGTGTGTCTGTGTTAGCTCTTCTCTGTTGTTGTGCATTTGTTTGCTTATGCATGTGCACCCCGAGAGCGTATGTGTGTTTCTAACTGCGGGTGCAATTTATGATGTGTACTTTTTTTCTCTTCCTAGTCCAGGAGTCCCCGTCAGGACCCCTAGGCGTCCCTGTGCCTGCCTGCCAAAAACGTCTGCATCTCCTGGACCCCCTCGAGGCAGAGGACAGCCAAATGTCACTTGGACCCTCTACAGAGTGGTGAGAGGGGGACAGGAAGAGGCGAATGGGAGAGTGGGGTGGTGGAGGAGGAAGGAGGAGGGAGGGAGGAGAAGGGGAGTTGAATGAGTGAGAGACAAAAGTTAAAGAGGAGATGTAAGGATAGGTAGAGTGGCAAAAGAGACGACAGGTGAATGGAAGGAGCGAGAACACATATCCATTGTTCTGTATGTTACCCAAAGAAATAACAGTGACTCAGTGGTGAATTGGCAAGAGCTAACATATCTGTCTTCCTTTGGCAGGCTGTTATAGGCAAATACTGTATGAGAATGCAGAGACTTACATGTCATAAATTAATCATTACCATTTGCAGCTCTTATTTTTTGCCAGAACAGTGTTACTGTTGCGTAATTGCTAATACAACTCTGCAAGAAGGGCTGTTTATGAAGCACTTCTGTTGCTTTGCTCAAGGAGGCTCTAACATCCACAGTAAGATGTGATAATTGGCTGTGAAGTAATTTGATGGAAGAAGCTGCAAAATTAATGTTAGTCTTCTTATTTACTGCCTGTAATTCAGTCTTGATTTTCAGGCATTAATTATCCATTCTCAGACACATACTGAACCAACAAGGAAGAGTTTACTGCTCACATATGTGTTACCATGTAACAACAACATAGACACAAAAGTAAAGGTGTTTTTAGATGGTGCAATATTGAAAAGTGAATTCATAGAGATTCAAGTATGAATTTCAGCACTTTTGCATGTTTTCACTCTGATTGTTTTGTTGTGAATAGTAGCTTTTAGAGGATGGTTTCACCCATTTGTTCTTTTTGTGTGTGTGTGTGTGTGTGTAAGGGAATTAAGTGCTAAATGCAGTGTAACATTACATGCAGTAAAGTACTTTCAGTAATTCTATGGAGGTCAGCCATGCAAAACAAACAAAAAAAAGCCCTCACACATTGTTATAAATGTCTCTTTTTTGTCCACCTCCCTCATTCATCTCTGCCAGTCCCAGTGTCTGTATTCGTGTGTGTAGATGTGACTACATGTGTATGTGTGTGTGTCTCTTGCTCCTTGTCCTTGCACGGAGGACAAATGGAAGACAAGGCCAAGACATCTCCCTCACAAACAGAGCATTTATTCATACAGCAGACTGAGAAAGATATAAATCGAGTCATTTTTACCCAGAAACACTGAAATGTGTGTGTTTGTGTATATGAAGGAATATGAAGGGATAAAAACATGTCTTATTCTGGGTCACAGCTGCTGAGATGAAAACACACACACACTTGTAACCTTCTGCTTAACCCTAATTCCCAATAGACCCACACACACACACACACACACATACACACACACTGTCTACTTCAGATGTCCCCTGTGTGTCCTATCACACTGGGGATATACAGTATCGAACAGGGATATACACAGAACACGCACATGAATAGAAACAATAAAGCGGCCTTCATACTTTTATCCCTGATTGAGGCAACATTGAGCATTTCTGCAGTGACTATGGGTCAAGTCCACAGAGAAAGAAAGATAAGATTATTTATTTCAGAAAAAAACAGAAGCTTTTATTTTATTTTTCTGAATCACACTGTAAAGAGAGCTTTCTCATCACAGACAGGCACATCATGTTAACTGCTGTGCATTTTTATGTTTTTGTCTCATTTATCTAGATCGCTTTTAGTCCCAGATTGCAGTGTCTTCAGTGGCTAAAGTATGTCTGTTAAAATGCTGGAATAATGTCACATTAGAAAGGCAGGTAAATTAGAATTAGCAGTAAGACTGGGTGTGTAATTAGACGAGTTGTCATTCATTTACAGTCCAGTGTGTAATTCAAGCAGCCGTGCACATGAGAAAAGAATGAACAGGCTTTAACTAGTAGCTAGCTCTCCATACAGCACCTACACTGCAATTACGGATGAGAGATAGGTGTGTGTGTGTGTCTTTCTCTGTGTGTGTGTGTGTGTACATCCACTAAGTTAATGGCTGAATGGATGCGACAGTCTAAATGTGTTCATTTGTAACATTTTATCCTGGTTCACCTCACTCAGCCACTGTCGCGCAGCAAGTACACACTCAAACACACACAAGCTCACTAAGCAGGAAAGAGGAGGAAAGAGGGAAAGACGGCGCAACATGAAGAGAAGTGAGAGAGAAAGAGAGAGAGGTAAAAATACCTGCCAGCATGAACCTGTTTTCCCCAGCAGGTAGTTTCCCCAAAACTCTGGAACTTTTTCAAGAAGTCAGGGGATCGTTTTTCACCTTTTTGATTGTTCATTGGTCACAGTTCTGTGCTAAAAATAACAATTAATGGCCTACTAATATTTCAGCTGATATGTAAACTGTGGGTGTGGAGCTAGTGGGACTGAGCCATGCTGATTGGTAAAGACATAACTCATGTGAATCTTATACACCAGTTATTTCTAAGTACTGGCAACCAGTTGATTGGACCAAATGATGGACTCATGACCATCATGACCTTCAAGAATAGTAAAAAAAATTATAGTTTATATTTAACGTGTCTTCCCTTCTAATCAACAAACTCAAAATTAGGAGTTTAAAAAAGATCCATAAGTATTATTTATTAATAGCACAGAAACTGCACAGAAATATAGTGCGAAGCGGTTCAGTTCAATTTTCCTTACTTTTGTTTTGTGGAAAAGGGTCCAAATTCTAAATGTGGAAAAATAAGGACAATTTCCCAATTGAGCATCCACACATTTAACCGTGTTCATGCAAACAGATATGCATTGTGGGTGAATGAAAGGAACTACCCAGTTCACCAGACTAATGAAATAAATTGAAAACACACTACATTTTCTTTTACATTATCTGTGTTGGGTTTCTTTAAGGCAAGATCACTGATATGTGGTGCACATGAGCGACATGGTTTTTAAGTGTATATAATTTAATATTTAGAGATCCACATCAGGGAACTCTTTTTTTCTTGACCCCTAACCAGGAGGTCACAGTTTTTAAGCTACAAATCAAAGTGTTTGTCTGATGCTTTCTCATGCTATTTTCCCTCTAGAGTGACTCATAAAGGCCACTCTGTAAATATCAAAAAGGGACAGTAATGCAATTGCAAACGCTGAAAATTAGAGGAATTTTTCCCTTCAGTGTCAGTATTACTGATTAAAATAAGCTATTTGTGCAGCTATTCAAGTCTGAGACTGAAATGCCATCACCTACAGACCTGACTCCTCATTCAGCACAAAATATTAAGCTTTATAAGCTTTAATGGTGTTGGGTAATTTAATTAATCAGCATTTTGAATTTTGTGTAGATATATAAAAACATGTGCAGTTAATCAAAGTGTACAAAGTGCCTAATTTCAGCAAGTTTATCAGCTGTTAATACGTCATTAATTAAAAAAGGAGAGCAGCATTATTATTAGATGTTCACTTATCTCCACCTTGTGTTTATTTGCTGCCACTACACCGCAGTCACAGTTCACTTTGGATGATTTTAAAGGGAATTTCCGTCTGAAATGTGCTATTCCAATGAACAACAAATATCTACACACATAAGGTGGAAACCAGGACTTCAAGCTTGATGATGTCCTCAGTTAATCTATCACTAGATTATTAAACATTTTCGTGCTGGATAGATTCACAAAAATGTGAATGCCCAGTGTTGGGCCCCGTTCAGTTTCGTGTTGCCGGGACCTCAGGAGGACACTATGCTGAGCAGGTGAAAAACATTCGTCAGGTTGCGGTAAACTTTCAGCATAAAATAAGTACTCTTGTGAAATTCCAAAAGTTGAAATATTTATAATGTAATTATTGTGCAAAGTGAGATAGTATTATATATTTTAATTGAGTTTAGAGGCAGATCCGTAGAGAATTGGAATTGGGCCCTGACCGAGTCTATTGCGTCCCACCAAAACAGGAAGTTTTCAGAGTTTGCAGGCTAGTTAACTAGCCTGCAGAGTACATGGGGAGATTGTTATGGTGTAGCATATGTTTTAATCTTGTGGGCTAACAAAGGATTTATTCAGCTGCAATTGTGAGTAAATATGTTAATCGGTCTGTGTTTGTGGTGTGTATCTTTCACTTTTCAGGTCTGAAAAGTAGCCGATTAGCTAGTCGGTGTGCTAACGTTAGCTTGGTTACGAAGCACGTTACCTAATTTCTGTCGGGATATTGTCTCTTCTGGATTAACTACAGGGTTTGGCTCAGAGTTACAGTGCTGACCGTTGTGCTTTGTGTCAGCCTTTCGTGTTTCCTCCTCTAGCTAGCTAACCTGACAGCACCGTAACATGAAGTTATGGAGGAGCGAAAGCTAAAGAGAAAGAGTCCCAGGACCTCCACTAACTCGGCGGCTCCGACCGGTGGCTCTGGCCGGAAGAGCAGCGCTTCCGCCGGGGGACGGCACGTCGGCTACAATACAGGGACCCACTCCAGCCAAAAGAGCAAGAACAGGAGGTAGAAACTGTACAACCACGATTATTTCAGTAATTATAACTTTATAGCATCTTGCTATCTCTTTCAGAAACAAAGGGATTGATCTGTTTTGCTATTCTCTAACTGTTTTGCGGTGTTTGTCTTTTTTCCAGGGGGGTCAGGGATAAACCCAGGTATCAGGTGGGTTTGGGTGGTAAAGCCAGTCAGAACCAGGGCCAGGCAGCACCTATCATCCAGCACTCCTTTCTGACCGATGTTTCAGATGTACAGGAGATGGAGAATGGCCTGCTCAGTCTCCTCAATGACTTCCACTCAGGGAAACTACAAGCATTTGGTAATTTATACAATAAAAGAACACTTTGCATTGTGTAAAGAAGAAAAGCCATAGAGAGCGGTAGTACATGTAATCCAGGCATTTAACATCCGATAAACGTCAGCTGAAGTCAACATGTTGTCTTTGTCTCAGGCAATGAGTGCTCCATTGGCCAGATGGAGCATGTGAGAGAGATGCAGGAGAAGCTGGCCCGTTTGCACTTTGACCTCTATGGTGAGGTGGACGAAATGCCTGAGGACCAGAGGAAAATGGCCTGTGACACCAACATGGACAAGTTACTTCTTAATGTAAGACAGCAATAGGATTTTCAATTAGCAAAATATTCTGAATTTATCTTTACTTCTGTTTCTGTAGTAGCATTCTGTTAAGATATCCAAATATTATAGTTTATGGTATATTGTCAGACAATTTTACTGAGTAACCCTTCAGAACTACAGATCAGGAACAGTCTTGCTTTGTTTGTCATGCAGCATGTTGAGCTCATTACGTTGAATCATCCTGGATAAAGCTGTTCATCAATGTGGTGTAACTACTCAGGATCCCAGCGAGGATTTAGCTGCTTATTTCCCTCACAAGTGTTAAACTCTTAAAGAGTTTAGTTGGCTGCTTGTTGCATGCCGAACAGGATAAAGTCTAAAAACGTTTTTTAAATTTATCCCAGATTGCCACACAAAGTGCTAATGTGTATAATAAGATTAAAATATTCTTTTTCTTCACAGCTTGAGGAGCTGAGCTCATCTATGTATCCTTTTGATATTTAACATTCACCAGTTCTCAGGCATCATATAAGCCCTTGATTGCTTTGATAAACTTGAAAGGGAAAGTAAAACTTCTTTCCCTTAAAGTTTCCTGTTAAAAAACCTGAGATTTTTCCTTGACTCTGCTTCACCAGTCAGAAGCTGAACCTAGCCGACACCCAAGAGATCCCGAGGACTGCCAGCATGTGATTTTCTCTTTTTTTCTCAACCTCATTTGACCCGACCATTTGTTTTACACCACCTAGAGAGGCTGCAGCAGATAAGGTTGACTTGAAGCAAGCTTGTAGGCACTTTTTCTAGTATTACAGCAGAAACAAAGCTGATCACCAGCGTTCCCTGTCTGCACAGGGGGATGGATGTATTGTAAGATGCCCTAGTAAGGATGCACCAACAGTCTTTATTTTTCATGGCTCACAGTATAGCAATGGTAAGTGCTAAATTCAGTGGCTTATATTAAGAAGGAAATAGATCTAATCTCATTTTACTAAAGAGGAAGATAAAAAATAATTAACTTCACTGAGCTATGATTGAATCTCGCCACCTCCTCTAATAAATCAGACACAGTATATTATCTTTTCTCTTCTAGTCAGATCATATTGGCAGTGGTACATCCCTATCATGGCCTGTTTAAAGTCAAGTTGTAGTCAGTTCACCCAGACTGTCTAGATTTGTAATGCATTGTTAACCAAAGTGAAATTGACATAGAACTCACAGAGAATATCCTCAGTGTTTATCAGCCTTGTTAGAAGTGAACTGACTGCAGACTTGCTCCTTTTAGCAGTTTTCAGATTTCTGTAAACTCACTCTGTTGCACTTTTTCACATCTATTGTCACAGGTCAATCAGTGTCTGTAAACTAAAGACCCAGAGCTTGATATATCAAAATATAGATACTGAAAGATGTTTATAATTGTTTCTCAACATAGAGCTTTAAATACAAGCTAGATCTAATCTGTGAGACGACAAGAAAGTATTCCCTTCTTTGATTAAATTATAGTTAAACTAAAACCAAAAATAACATTTAAACACAGTAGATTTTCACGTAGAAACTGCGCTGTAAATTATGAGTAAGGAAAAAAAAGCAGTGAGTCCAGTTTGTGATTTTGCATATGATTTCTTGCTGCATGTGAGTGGCCTGATATCACCTCCAACACATTGTTCAGTGTTGAATATATTTGCACATATCCATGCTACATGCAAAACACTCTCACGGTCACTGGTGTGTTGGTTTGATGCTGGAAAAGACTCAATAATCCACATGTTGACATCACAACCATGCCTTAATTTTTTAATTTGATCATTTTTGCCTTATTGTTTTTAATCTTTTCAATGACATCTAAATGGTTTTAGGTTTGGATTCTGTTTTTAAGATAATATAATCATCTGATGCTGCTCTGATTGTAAATCCTATTTTATTTTGTGACTTATTTTAACCAGTGTTGTTGGGGATGTGGGATTATTTTGAAGTGTTTTACTGTTTTACCTGTGAAGTGATATTATTTTTATTGACTTATTAATAAATGTGTTGTCTGACAACTTGCTATGGTTTTTCAAACTTTTAAAAAGGAAGAATTCTGTCTAAATATTTAAGTTAAAGGGAGAAAATGTGAGAGAAAAATGGGAAAATAGAGAAGTGTATTTCCTTTATTCTCAGGTTCTCCTTTATATTATCCAAACTTTTGCATTCTGCATTCATTTGAATATTATTTTTCTTGAAGTCTTGAATGTGTTGCAGTTGTTGAGAATGTGATATAAGTGATGTTTTAAGAGGTTTTCTCTTTATCTAATGTTTTCCTTAAACTGATATTGTGGGGCATTGTGGGAGGTAGGGGTTGGGGGATTCAGTTGCACGCCAACAAATGTCAATAATAGAGAAGTATTTATTGTTTTAATCATTAGTAACAGGCTACTCAAACGCCTTTCACAGTCCATTCAGGCCATGTTTATGTACAGTATCCTCATCCGTTACATATTATAAATGAATGTTTAATAATCATAAAGTTTTACTAAATAAAAAATTCAATAGGACACATATAGAAATTGATAATATGACTGACTTTTGTTAATGATGGCAACCTGCTGTTTGTTTCATGTTTCACAGGCTTAAGCTCTTGTTACTTAATGTTCAGGAGGGATGGGGTCAGCTGTGTGAAGGAATGCGCTCATCTTTTTGTTGATGTGTCTCTAAGGTTACAGGGAGCAGAGCAGCTCAGTGGCAGCCGGTCAGTGGCTGTTTGCTCAGTGGAAAGCCAAATCTGACAGTTAAAGGGAGTTCACCGATTTCAACAGAACTTCTGGCGTTTTCTCAAAGTGAGGTTTCATCCTGTGTGAATACATGGAGACGAACCTGAAATCAACTCTGCACTCGGTGAAGCGGTGGCAGCTCAACGGGACGGACTATGAACCGCAGCAAGCTCACAGCCTACGGTCCGAAACCCGCTTCAGCACCTGGACTCCTCTGAACAACAAGCAGAGCAACCTGCAGGTCAGAGGAACACATACCGACATAACCACGGGCATATGGAACACAGGCCCAGTAATGTTAGATTTATTTTTAGCCACCAGATGGCAGAAATGACCAAGTTATGTCACTATGCATTACATCAGACTGCTTTAGATTTGAAATGCAGGTGCAAATGGACATGGCTATATCATGAAAAGTCGGAAATAATGTGATTTAAATGCACATTTTCTGCAGCTGTATGGCAGTAATGGTGTTGTAGATGGCGCATAAATATGCTGTATTTTATCGTCGTGATCAGTATTTCTATCACGAAGCAGTATGGGGGTTTAGTTAATTGGCTAATTTGGAACAGGTGCGCAAACTAAAATGGTAACATTGTTTTATAATCTTACTAGCATTGTACTTTACTTTTCACTTTACTTTTCACACGGGTCGAAGTCCCTTAATTTACGTTTATTTGCATGAAGGTTAAATGAATAAGTATCCCATTTATTGGAGCCACTGTAACACTGTGTAAGTGAATGGAGAAAGTACAGTCAGTGCTTTGAAAAGAAGCTCAGGCTAGCTCAAAACTATCCTCACAATAGATTAACACCGTGTGAGTGTTAATGATTGGATGATGCACACAGTGAAAGAACAGAGGCATTTAACATTTCCCTTTATTTAATTCCTAACATCTGCTTAAAATATCATTTAAAACTTACCTTTGAGCTGTGTATTATGTAAGAAAATGTCAGAGTTATGACCCAATATTCACCTCAGCCTCTAAGAAATAAATATGAATAAATAAAGATAATATGGAATTAAGTCAGCTTGCTTCTCTAACTGCAGTTGAGACATATTTCACCATATGCAACCTATAAAGCCTTATGCATATTTGAAAACTAAAGCAAGATGTGACCCAACTCTACTTGATCTTTTTATTAATGGCCTCATCAAACTAACATTTTTCAGCCATTATCACACCATTAGTCTTGGAGCGTTGCCATTCCAGTGGTGTTCATCAGTGTTTAGGAAGTCACTTTGTTGCCTTTGGCAGAGCAGGCAGACTCTTATGCAACGAGGTGCAGCTTCCATACGTTGTTTGCTGATTGTCTGAAGTCTGTTAGGTGTCATGTCATTTACTCCCAGTTATTTGAGGAGAGGATGAACCTTGTGCTCCACTGGTTTGATCTGTGGACTGACAAGCAGAGGAAACACCTGCTGCACACTCTGCTCACACGCTGCACCACGTCACAGCTCAAGTAAGGTCATTCCTACCCACTTCTTCTGTGGTGACCACTTTTTCTCACATAAAAGTTATTTCATTAAATCCTCTTGCGATCTGAGCAGGTACTGTAGTGATTTGCTGATTGAGACAGTTCCTGTGACTCGAGTGGACTTCACAGCGGTGCTGCCTCGGTTTCTGTCCCTGTATGTGATGTCGTTCCTGTCCCCTCGCGACCTCTGCACCGCCGCTCAAGTCAGCTGGCACTGGAGGGTCCTGGCTGAGCAGGTGAGGAGTCCACAAAAAGAGACTGAATTTCAGAGGTAGATCAGGTCTTCAGAAAATCATCTCTCTCTCCTCAGGACTGTATCTGGGCAGGCCGATGCATCCGAAGAGGCTGGTTCCTTCCCTACACTCCTGGAGAAAAAGAGTTTGGAGCTTGGAAGAATCACTATGTCTCCTGTGTGTCCACGCTGGACTGGCTCACTCCCCGCGAGGCGACAGAGCAGTACGGGACCCTCAACCAGCGAAGCACGGGGATGACGGAGGAGGAGGAGGAGAGGAAGAAGGAGAGGAAGATCAGGCAAATGATCAGAGAGAAACTTCAGGAGGAGAAGAGTGAGTGGAAAAGAAAGAGATCAAAAGAAACAAGGTCTTAAAATAAACATATGCTGAAGTAGCTTATATCTGTGATATTTGTAGGACAGTCCATGAGAACCAGGAGAGCATGGGGCAGCTACACAAAGCAAGAGGGAGTCAGAGGTGGAAGTACCCAAACAGGGAGGCCTAGCTCTGGCCTGACATTTAGCTCTTGGCCCTCCCTCTCCTGGCCTCCAAGGACTGTTGGGTCTTCTAGCCTCTCTCTTAGCCTGGATGGGGGACAGTCCACCAGTGCAGCTCAGAGTGTGGAGAGAGTCCAGACCTCCACTTCATCCAGGTGACCATCTACAACTGTTTATGTTTTAACCTTCTATTGGCAGCAGATACCTGTGTTTCCAGATCCAACAAACTACCACTTTATAGTGATTTAATGTTGAAATCAAACCCTATACCCTGTTTTAGTGAAAGACTGAACCAAGCCAGTGGAGCGCTGTCCTCCTTCACCCACAGACCTGCTCTACAGCAGACAGTCTCACCCATCTATCGCACCTCCCCTGCCCTCTTATTGCTGATCTCCAACAGAATTCCTGCTTATGAGGTAAGAGGAAAATAAAGGAGGAGTCCCATCAGTCTGTCAGCTGAATCCTCAATCTCTTATGTAGAAGAGAACAGAAAGGAGGAAAACACTGTGGATATGGAATTAAATATGTGAAAAAAAATAATTTCTCCCTGTCCGCTCTTTCTTTTTCCCTTTCTCCTGATCCAGTTGGTGCTAAGCGGTGTGAAAGCAGGAGTGATTGTGGTTGTGTATGACCACAGAGGGACACTCTCAGCTCTGTTAACCCAGGCGGAGAGGGCTATTTCTGGGCACAGAGCTCAGAGGCTGGGCCTGCTAGCTCCAGGAGGGACGGAGGAAATCCATCTGCTTCACAGTGAGAATTAATAATCCTGTGTATCTTAATGTGTGGAAACATTGCCAGGTAGTCCCAGTCCAACTGGAGCCTTCAGTTTATCTCTCAGGATACTGTGAAACACATCTGCTAAAACCATTTCATGGTTTATTTTATTAGGGTTGCACCTTTTTTCTAAGTGTATGTCTATCATTATCTTTTGAATAACAGCTGGCCCAAGACTAATAATCATAAATCTTACATTAATTTTACATTTGAGTTTGGTTTGGGCACACCTTTTTATTGAATTTAAAACACTTTCTAATTTTACATACATACAAAGTACCTTATAGACTCTACAACATAAATCGGTTGCACACCAATTAATTTCCTTAGTCACAGTTATCCTTTTTGCCCATGAAGTCACCATTTGGACGCAGACTTTACTGGAAAATGAAGCAGATTTTTAGTGTTTAGTGTTCATGCTGTGAGACTCTCCTACAAGTTTGTCATCTAATGACATTACCTCAGCTGCTTACTAATAGCAGACCTGAGAAAAATACCCAAAACTTGAATCTTAATTTCATGTTTTAAATTAGATCTAATCTGCTTGTCTGTGGTTTAGGGAAATGCTCTTATCCCTTGGTGTAAGTCAACATATCAAAAATAAATAACATTATTTTCCAATTTTTCCTTAGATTACTAATGCTCATTGTTTTACCTTTGACCCCTCAGGTAGTAGCTTGTCAGAGAAGACTTTACTGACCCCTGACCATAGAGAATTCTGGGAAAAACTGTGTGGGTGGGTGGTGCCAACTGAGGATGGAGGAGGAATTGACATTTTCTCCCCACTGGCTGCATCTGGTGGGTAGATGTTGGGGCACACATGCCTCTTGTTAATCTGTATTTCTGATACTGTCTCTGCTTCTGTGTCATTAATTTCCATTCCCATGTCTCTCTGTCTCGTGTTTTCTCTCATTCTCTCTCCCACAGTGTCAGGAGTGGCTCTCATCCAGACTCTCTCTACTCTGACTGGTCTGGAGGTCTGGGCGCCAATGGGTCTTGCCACTGGAGGTTTCCAGAACAGTGAGTCTCCCATGCACAAGACTTTGACTCAGCTGTGAAACTTCAACTGAAAAATATTTGTCAAGAGCTCCAAGCTTAGGAATATGGTCTTTGTGACCTCAACACTACCACAAACACCTCCAAAGCACATATAAGCTGGCAGGCGCCTAATGTGACTTTTGGGCCAATGAGTTGTCTTGATTTTCTTGAGATATTTAAAGTTCTAAATTTAAGATTTTCCTTAACTCAAACCACATTTAATACAAGATTATATAGGGTCCACCATTCCTGCGTTGGATTTAAAATACCTTTACATGTATACATGTAATCCAGTGTAATTATATCTTACGCTATATCAATGCATCAGAGCTGTAGCAGGTTACTGTTCATAAAACAGGGGATGGCTTTTATTTTGGAGGAGCCACAGGAAATGCAATTTATGTATTTGTTATTGTGGTTAGCGCTCTCCACAATTTGTTACCAAAAATGTGTAACAAGAGAACGGCCATTTCAAACATCTTTTCAGCCCCTGTTAGCTGTATTAAACAGCTCTTGCTGTTACTACGGTAACCACTTGTGTCTCAGAAAGTGCGTCATGGCAAAGCCACAAAAAACATGTTTTAATTTTTTTTTTCTTTCAAACAAACATTTCCCCTCTCCCAGTCCTGAGCGAGTGGTCTGACAGCAGTGTTTGTACCGGGGTATCAAACCAACAACCAGCGGCCCCTGCGTTCCAGTATGTGTGTGAGAGTGTACTGCAGGGCTGGTGCAGACAGGCTAAGTGGATGGAGGATGTTCTAAGGGAGCTGAGGGCCTGCCTGGGGCCACAGCTACAGCAGGTCAGCCTCCAGGCCAGAGGCCGAGCTCTGGGTGGGTCTCACACACGTGTAGATTCAAATACATGCACACACAGGTTAAAACGTGTACATACTCTGTGTCCTGTAATCCTTCTGACGAATCTGTTAATATATTTATAGGTCATTTTCTGTGGGAGAGGATCTGCCTTGAGGATCTTTGTGTGTCTAAAGATCTAAGTGAGGCTCTGACTGAGGGACTCACTGCTCTCACCAGACATGAAGAGGTGGGAATAACTGTAATTTTGTAATACATAAAACATATCCTAAAAAAACATTAACAATGGACAGAAGCCCATTAGTCCAAGTGTCTATTTTCTGCTTCTTCAGACCAGACCTTTGGAGTTTCTTGCCCTCTTCCTGACAAGATGGAGTGAGGGGAAGGAGAGAGAGGAGAGTAATGGAGAAGACAAGAGGAAAACCAAAGGAGCAGATGATTTTTCATTGGCACCACACAGCTCACAGAGATTACTACCTGAACAAGTGCGTGCACTTGAGATTGAGATTACTCCATTCGGAGAAGGCTAAAGAAGAACACTTCATCTTTACAGCTCTTTGTTTTGTCTTTAGACGGTGGTAGATTGGAGAGGTGTAATTGCCAGAGAGCTGCACCATAGTGAGTGTCTTTATCTGGGGAGACTTGGGACTGTGCTGAAGGTATACCTGTCATTTTTTAAACTTGGTCATTTGTAGACTATAACATTAAGACAAAAAGAGGATTCAATTTTCTCTCATTCAGAAAATTTAGTAACATCATCTCTCATTTAGTTGCTGAGAGGCCATCCTTTCAGGTGCAATCCCACTTGACATGAAGTTTAATCAGACTTAGAAACATTTCCTCTGAAACTGGATGAACATTAGGTAATGCTCTCCTGTCATGTTCAGAAAACAGATGAACTCACCCTTTCAGCAAACTATGGGGAGTTATTGTAATACCTAGCTGTTATAGATATGAAATTAATCATGGTTCTGCAGCTGCATGGCCTATTTTATGTCCCACTTCTTTTATTAGAATCTGATTTTGGAGGATAATGTGTATGTTTTCAGTGCAGTCACCCACCCACAAAGTGTTGTGTTTGTCCATTAAGGTGGAGGTGAGAGAGGAGCAAAACAGTCAGTATTAGAAAACCAAGGTGTTTAATTGATACATGTCCCTGCTCTGTGCTGAAGGTGTACCAGGAGCCTCTTACAGCAGCTCTGAACTCCAACAGAGCCATTCTCAGCTACGCTGACATCCAGATAATCCTCAGCCCTGTCTCACATATACTAGAGCTCAACAGGTACACACACAAAAATTGTTGTATGATACTGTCTTGTGTGCGCCTCTCTGTGTGGATATGACATGATATCTGTGTGTTTGTTTGCAGAGTGTTTCAGGTAGATTTACAGGCAAGGCTGCAGCAGTGGGGTGCAGAGCAGTGTATTGGAGATGTGTTTGTCAAACTGTGTTCAAGTCTTAGAGTCTACACCAACTACCTGAACAACTACACCACTGCCCTGTGCACCATCGACAAGGTAAAGCCACATCATGTGTTTGCACCTGAAGCTAACAAGTTCTAGTTTTTTGCAGCACTTTGAGACTGTAATACTGCAATATACAAACACACAATATCTCTGGCTCATTCATTTAAGGTATACTTTATTGTAAAGTCAGATTTAGGTGTGTGGTGTGTAAGCAAAGGATGTTGTGTGTCAGTGCAGGGAGATAAAACCTGCATTTCGGGCCTTCCTGAAGAGAGTAGACAGAACTCTTGCGACACATATGCTGAGGTAACAGCACACACACTTACATGTTGTATTGTTTCCATATCTTACCAAAAACACCACTGACAAACCACAATGTAAAAATGTGTCTTTACACATGTGTTTGTGAAGCCTGCAGGAGCTGCTGCTGTGTCCAGTGTGGAGAATACAGGAGTATGTGACTCTGCTTCAGGCTCTGTCTTTACACACACACGCCGGTCACCCAGACCACACACACCTCTCCTCTGCCCTCAGCACCCTGCTGCGCTACAGAGCATTCATACAGAAGGTGACAAGCACATATGTGATACAGATAGTGTACATGCTTCTGTAACAATGATCTGAAAATCAACGTTATCCGTACATCATTCTTTCAAATCATTTACTGTTAACTATACAGCTGTGAGGACTCATTTTTAAAATGTCAAGAAATTAAACCTCAGCAGCTATTAATGCACTGCAGAAACCATAATATCCAAATGTTTTTTTTCCTGTTTCAGTTGAAGCGTAACTCAGAGAGAGACAGACTGATGGAGGAAACGCAGCAGATGATCCAAGGCTGTCCGGTAAAAACACAGCTCCCCACCTCACTGTTTTATTGCCTTCCATTCACTCTCAGATCTTGTGAATATGTTGTGTGTTGTGCGTGTGTCTAGAACCTCAGTGAAGGAAACAGGCAGCTGATAATAACTCAGGATGCTGCTTTGCTCAGAAGTCCTGATGAACAGATTCCAGACTCTCTCAGGTAACAACATAAGTGATTCCTACGTGGTGGTTTCTATCATTTTACATCCAGAAAGTATTTTCACTTAGATGAATAATAAACCAACTTGTGTATATACACTTATGTTCAATATTGTCTTGCAATATTGTAGAGTAGAGCTTATGTGTTGCTTTCTGGTAGCACATTAATAGGAAACCTTGCATAACCACATTGAAAATTACACCATTTCTAATTAAATCATAACCTACATTCCTACATCATCCTGTGTGTTTGTGTGTATATTCATGATTAGGACCTATGAGCAGGTGTCTGACGTGGGCCTCTTCCTGTTTAATGATGCTTTGGTGCTGACACGGCGAAATGTGCATCACACACCGTTCACTTTGTGTCACCGGAGCACACACACTTTCCTGGCCTCTGTGGCCCTCGCCAGCCTGGCTGTCAGAGAGATCACACACACACGCTGTACGTTTGGTCCCTTATGAAGAATATATATTCAGTATTGCTACCATTTTGGTATTTTTCAGTTGTCTTCATATTACCTCTGTCTCTGTAGATGTGTGCCACGCCTTTGTCCTCAAGGGTCCTTGTCGTTCCTGGGTCTGTGCCACCGAAAGAGCTGAGGAGAGAGATCACTTCCTGTCTGTGCTGCGTTCAGCCATCAACTCTGCTCTGACAGAACATCAGTGATGACACGGCGACAACCAGCGAGGGAAGAGGAGGTTTGGACACTACTGTGTGCACCACTATTTTTTAAGATTACAATCGGGATCAGGAAATGTCATGAGACATTCTTTTCAATGCAGTGTTATAATATGAAGTAGCACTCCTACCACTGTTTAAATGGCATCCTGGATGTCTTGCTTTCACCTTAAAAGTATTTCCAGGAATAATCCCTTAAACAGAATAGTTTGTTAACGTAGGGATAACATTATTTTTGCAAAATTTAAAAGTATGTGGCAAATAGTAGTTTGCCACCACCCAGTCCTGCTGTTTTAATAGCTGCATTACAATACATATCAACCAATCATCTACAAAATCCTAGACAGAAGTCTTCACAGTTTTTATTTTTTATTTTTATATATAAAACCCAAACAAAAATATTATAGAACTTGGACAGTGTGGTGTTATTCATGTTGCTCATAAGAATCCAGTCTTTATCTCTATTCTCTGTCACTGTGAACCAGTCGTAGCTTGACTTAAAAACTGCTGCAGTGGTTTTGTTCGTGTTTATGAGTGGTTTTATGTTGAGTTTGCTGACGTGTCAGTCTCAGTGGATATTAGAAAGTTGTTATAATGTGATGGCCAGTCCTGTTTAGTCCTGTCTTGTCTTTTGTGTAAAGTACCCGTGTGCTAAACAACTCTACACGTACCGGCTGTTAATAGAATATTGTGGATTTTACTTGTTATTGCCTCCCTGTGAAAACACTAGCTAGACATTCCTAGCATCTCAAGTAGTATTCCTCTTTGATAATCATGCCTTTAAATGACATCTCTTAATATAGTAACCACCTTCCTTATTCTGAGATCTTTTGTTAGTGTTTAGGTGTTGCAACACCTATATTTTAAAAAAAGACATCCATCGTTAGTTGTTAGTATTCATAAAGATTA
The DNA here is from genome assembly GCF_001640805.2 of Lates calcarifer. Taxonomy (NCBI): domain Eukaryota; kingdom Metazoa; phylum Chordata; class Actinopteri; family Centropomidae; genus Lates; species Lates calcarifer. Next base: position 4,614,847 of record NC_066854.1, read on the forward strand.
ACTTTAAGATATTTATTTTCATCTATTCCATTTTCTTTTATGTTTTAACTTGGATCTCACTAAGTGTGCATGTTTTTATGACTCTACACCAACAACAGCCGTGGCTAGAGGCATGATGTTTTCAGGCTAACCGTCTGTCCATCCCATTCTTGTGAATGTAACGCCTTGAAACGTTCACTTGGACTCAACGATGAACTGATTAGATTTTGGTGGTCAAAGGTCAAGGTCACTGTGACCACACAAAATATCTCAAGAGTTTATATGCTAATTAAGTGCAACTGGACTTGTTGACAGAAGCATACAACCACAAGGTGGTAATTCTAGTTTTTATTAGTATACAGTATGCAGCTTCGTAGTTTCACTTTGATCTGTTCTGGTTTGTCTCTGTTGTTCTGTTGTCAGCAGCTTTTTAGAATGAGATCAGAGACATTACTCTTGTTCAAGGTATAAAAAGTCTTTATTGATAACCAAAAATAACACAAATGTCACATTTGAGAGATTATTACTATCAAGGAGCTGCGTTACAACACATCAGTTATACACTTATATACATTATTGCCACTTATTTTAAAAATATCTGTGTTCCATCCCTAGAAATGGATAAATGGCTGTTCCATTATCTGTATTTGACAACAGATAAAGTCATCAAGGATGAACACAAAGAGTCACAATACAAATAAACATTCATTTTAATTTGACAACATGACAATATAACACGCTTAGTGTTCTAATATTACTCTTCAGTTTCATTTATTTTGATCACAGTGACATCCTCACACAGGAGCTACTTTCTAAAAATGTTTTTATGTCTGTTTTTTTTAATACTGTTTACACATTGAACAGAATATTGACACAATCAACAGTTAGATTTTGCAGCTTTCAGAGCACCACAGATGAGGAGTAGGTTACAGTGGAACAGTTCATATCTTAAAAGATTTAGTAAAGAATAAAGCAGTACCAACAGTTTTAATTCTACTGTTATTTTTCTTTTGCAGGTAGTTTGCAAAACAATACGTTGAGAAAATCCCTCATTTTAGATTTTTAGTAAGCATGAGGATGGATGTTTTTAGTGTAGGTGTAAGCTGACCTTTGACCCCAAAAGATTTTTTTTTAAATAAAACAAGTCTCACTGATGTCACAGTCTGCGGTTCACTAGATTTGGGTTGTTGTTGTGTGCTGCAGGCGAGTGTGCGTGCTGCTCTTTCCCAGTGGTTAGATGAGTCTGTGGCGGCTGACTCTTGTTCTGCAGTCCCATGTTAACTGCCGTGCTGTTTGCCCCTTTCTGGGAGCTGTAACTTTTCGGTTTTGGGATTCTTGTAGGTCCTGGTCGTCGGAATGCTTCTAGAGGTATCTGTGAAAACACACAACGCAGTAGAGTCTGAATAAGAGAGGAAATACTGTAGTTTTAAAGACTGCACTGTCATAAAGAAAATGAGGAGGAAGTGGGGAGAGAATGGCATTCACTGTCTGTAGGAAAGACTTATTTGCACAGAAGGTAGTTTTACAGTGTTGACCAGATAATGACGATGACTTAAACCTGCTCCACGGGCTGAATTGTTTCCAGTAGTCTGATCTGCAGTACTGATTATGACCACTAGATGATATCAAATCATCCTTTATGGACAGCGAATGACTACTGTGCCAAACTTTTACTGCATGACTGCTGCACTTTGGCTTTGTCCCTAGAAGAACTCTATTGGTGAAGTGTCTCACAGTGAAATTGCACTGTCTAATATTACAATTTTAGCCGATGTTCCCAGTGAATAGAAGGCTATGCATAACATCCATTCAAGAATGTTGCATATTATAACTAGCTACAGTAATTACATTTTTACTTACTGTATCTTTGTACATCATTCAGTGTCCTGTAATTGTGCTTTTTTTTTTTTTTTTTTTTTTTTACTATTTTCTGACATTTTATAGACAAAATGATTAATTGATGAATCGAGAAAATAGTTGTTACTCACAGCCAGAGAAACATGCAGGTTATTTAGTTTGATTGTTTGGTTTTATTTGATATTTTACCTCCTCTACTGTCTGGAAACTATTAAATATCAATAGAAGGCTTTTAAAAAATGTTGCTTTGAGAAACATTTTTGATTGTTGCCCTTACTATAACCGCAGTTCACCATAATAATGATAACAGTGTGACTATGTTGCTCAGAAACCAGTGTTTGGCTGTTTTTGCAGCACAATCCGCAAACAAGAAAAGGAAATATCATGGGAAACATTGCATTTCTCAGATTCTTAAACAACTCACTGCTCCACTTACTGTGCAATCAGCTCTTAATCAGTGTGTGTTTACATGTGCAGCAGTGTGCCAGGATACCGAGGTACATCACTACTTTTGGATTGGTGCTTGTACAGTAGAAACCATATCCTGTTTACAGTAACTCTGATAAGATGTTTCCACAGTTATGAGAAACCTCAGCAAAAGCTAGCATTCTGAGCCATATACACACCTCATTCAATTAAAGTAGGTTTTGTTTATGTCTCGCAAATGCATGAGCAGGATACTGATTTATATAAACAACTCATACATTGACTGATACGAGCAATTATCCAAAGTAACCACACTAGCCATCATCTTCATGTTTCTAAGATGTTGGTTCCTGTCTCAAATTTCACATCTAAATTAACTATAAAAATCACACATTTAAGAATCTCGGAGCATCCAGACAAATGAACAGCAGCAACAGTCAGCAGGCAGTTATGTTAAGTTCTAAGTTATGAAGGGATGTAATTGGCACCTAATTTCATTTTCAATCACGTTGTCACAGCTTGGGTTGTGTTTTTTTTTGCAGCACCTACATTTGAGAAAGGTAATTGCATTTTGCAAAATGAGCTGACAAAATTCCCCTTGTTCACCACCTCAAATAATCTCTTTGAATTTATCTTAAGCCACTGCAGCATTTTGGATATCTGTATGCCTCTTGGCTGTTTGAAACAAAAAGCATTTTGCAACTTTCGCAACTTTGAGGCTTATCTTAAATTTCAGGCAGGGTTGTTAGAGTCTCTCTCTTTGACAAGATGTGTCATCAATCTGGACTAGATTTGTGCAGCTGAGTAAAAGTGAAACTTTTCAGTATTTCCATGTGTTTCATCACACCACTCACTTTATTCCCAAGCAGCACTGATCCCCTAACACAAACCCTCTCGCTCTAACTTGAGAAAAGTTGTTCATGTTCATGTGTGGCTTGAGGTTTTGAGAATTAACAAAAATCTGCAGTGAACTACATCCTTAAATATTCATACAGGGTATAAATTTCAGAATAAGTAGGGCCTATGCATGAGCGTAGCTAATGGGCCAGAAAATCTGTACGGGCTGCACGTCATGGGAGTGTTGTTGATTTTACATGGAAAGAGACCCTTAATGTGCGGCTTTGTTCTCTCATATATCAGCGGTGCAGCAGGCGTTCAACTAAGTACTTCCTCTGCCCAGCGCTCTGCAATACCGGCTGGGGCTGTTTCCATGGCAACCAAACACTAGGTTTGTTTTGGTGCTTGTGCTGCTGTGGGAGAGAGGCTACTCTCACAGTGTCTACGCTCTCACACTCACACACAGTACGAAAGCCTTTTGTTTGGAGAATGCCCCCATACCTCTGTTTATTGTCACTCCCTGGCTTTATTGTGCCTGTCGGTCAAGGTGAGCAAATTCCTATGTGATCATTATCATTGTGGGGTAAAATGAGGAAATCCGCTCTCGCCTGCAGTGTGATACACACCTTGTCTTTCTGGCATGCAGTGTGGTAATTAGGCTTTCTTGGCTGCACTTGGTTCAGATCGGTAGCTGATTGTTTAAAATCACATCAGTATGTTTGCTGCTTTTTGATGTTTTCTTCTCACCCCAATAATGCTGCTGTTAATCAGCAGTATCACTGTGTGTTTAGTGTGATTACAGCCTCAGTTTCAGCCAACAGACGCAAACATGTAGGCTTTTCAATGAAATACCCTTTGGCTTCGTGTGTGCCACTTGATACTCATTTTATCAGTCTGGCTGTGATACCGTGCACAGATCTGTCCTCTTTGGCTCAACCAGATGAGCACAGTTTATGAATCGGCTAAGTCTTAAGTGAGTCAGGGGGTAATTGAGGTCGCAGACAGCAATCCCAGCTGCTGGATGCTTTCTCAAGTAGTGGTCTAATGAATAGCATCTTGTTTAGCCCCTGCATCATTTCATCGCGCCCAGACTGCATTGGATCCGGTTTCTCCAGCTGCGCTCCTTCCCACTCATTCAATTTAATGCTTGATTTAATCATCTCCTCGTTGTCACACTGGGTTGTGTGTGTATGTGTGTGTGTTTGGGGTGGGTTTGCCACTTTCCTGCAACAGTTGTCTTGCTCCATCTAAATGTCACTGAGGATTTGGTAGGATTAGCATGTTTTAGCGAGTTTATTGGCTCTCAGCTCTGTCCACCACAAACTTACCTGTCTACTTGTTGTCCATTAAAGAGCATTGTTACATCTAATTTAAGGTCCTGTGATTTTTTTCTATGATTTGATTTAAGAGTTTAGGAAAGGAGGAAAGTTTGAGGATTGGCCTTGTTGGTAAAAAGAGGAATGGATTATCTCAAATGTGGCTTTTACCCTTCTTCAGCATGGTGAAATGAATCTGCATGGGGGCAATTTGATGACAAGTGTGACAGCCAGTAGAATTTTTCTTTACTAGCAAGACTTAGGTTTGCTACCAGTGTCGAAACGCACACATATAATCTTAAGATGTCTACTTTATGTATTTATCATTGTTAATGTGCACAGTAGATATTACTTTACCCTTATTAAGACTTACATTCTTACTTTTATTCGCATATACAAAAATCCACTGCAAGACAAACCCTTTTAATTTGGTAATTTTTGTTTCCCTAAGCTGTTCTTTTACATTAGCTTTGTATTGAGAGATGACATTAATGAGTGTACCACAACAGATAAAATCATCCCACATCCTCTCCACTGTATCCTCTCTCCTCCTAAGTCTCCATCCACTCATCATCTTGTTCTGACCTTCAGTACTGTTCTAATTGAAACAAATCACACGTATGTGGTAACATTTCCACTGTGCGCACATAAAACCACATGTAGAAGAATGCATATACATAGAGGAACATTCATAAGTTGTACTGGTGACTCGTTTCAAAGGGCATGATTCATGGGAGAAAGAAAAATAAAACAGACGTGTTGGGTTACTTAGCAAGCTAAGTGAGAATTTCAGCTAAATGACTTCTGAGGTTAAACTATCAACAAATACATTACTGTTTCTGAAATCCAGAAGCAGGTTTTTTGGAGGGGCTTTTTAATGTTTACTGTATGTTTCCTGGGATGCAGTGTTCAGTACCTGTGCTTGTAGCTTTGTGCAAAAGGACGGTTTTTCAGTTGATTTCCAGCACTGAAAGATTTCATTTTGGCCTTAATAACCACTAACAGAACCAGAGAGAGATCAATTTGTCTGAATTTGTGTTTTTTTTTAAACTTAGCAAGAGTTTAAAATCTTAGGATCTAATCTAGTGAACACTCTTTACACTGTCTGCTGCATCACATTTTCATGATCTGTTGAACTGTAACCACATTTCACTAATATATGAAAGTCCACTGGAGAAGAGCAACTGTAATTCTGCAAAATCTTTCTTTTTAAATACAAGATTCATCTTCTACAGCAGCCGTACAGAGCACCACTCTAAGGTTTAAAGGTTTTAAGCAGAATTTCCATTGTATCATTTAAGAGAACTCCAAGTTCACATCACGCTGGTTTTCATTCTCGGTCACTGGGTTTCTGTGCTCTGGATGCAAGAAGAAACTATGACATCAGCCTATGATTTTAACTCAAGCAAGCAAACACATGTGAGAATCCCAGAGGGTTTTTTTCTCCTGTAATCTGGTCAAGTATGGGCACAAAGGTTTTTCAGACAACTCTTCCACTTGGGTATTATTTAATTAGGTCTAACAAAGTCTTGACAGTTTTCATGTTAAAATCTGAGAACGTAAATTGTAATCTTTTGACTACACACTTAAACACACTGGATTGAAATCTCAAGTGTTAAAAAGTTACTGTGCATGCAGCAAAAAATAAAAATAAAAAACAAACAAAAATCAAACAACTAATTTCAATCTAATTGCATTTTCCTCAGATTATTTTTCATTTTACACAATCAAAACATGCTGGATTTAGTGAATAAATGAAATTGGCAAGCATGGATGACAAACTTAAACATAACACTTATTTTAGCACACTTTAATTCTCAGAAAATCAAACAACTTAATTATAATGCAGTATGTGTAATATGAAGTATAAAAACTGGTATGATACATCAGTGTGAATAGTCTGACTATATGGCAAATATGCCATTGAGTACAATACAGTAAGTGCACATAAGTTAAAACCTGGTGTTATGTCAAATTAAATCAAAATTTCTAGTGCTTTCAAATGATATTGTTTTCTCATGCAGGCAAACAGTTGTTTGAACTTAATCACACAGAACCAAGCAATCCAACCAAAATAAAAAGGAAAACATTCAAACCCCAGTTTAAGCTCATAAATCAAGTAAAACAGACATGTAAATGTATCAGGGTATAGAGTTGGGGTGGGGTCTAAGCTTGTATTGGATCTCATGGGCGGGATTCACTAACAAAGGATGAGATGGAGGGTTTTGGGGGTTATTGGGTCAGTCATAGGCATTACTTACTGTAATTTGTGATGGCCTTTGGATTGGGGTGGAGGTGGGCTTAATCATGATGCTACTTGTGATTTTGCTGTTGCCTTTGGCAGTAGGAGTACTGCAGTTTGCAAGCACCTGAGTCCTTTGCTCCTGGAGTCCAGGTGTGTGGCATGGACTCAGTGTTTGTGACGGAGTGGTGATGCTCTGAATGAAGGGGCTGCCTAAGTGAATGTGGATTTTGTTGTCCTCTGTGGTGATGACGTTTGGTCCCGAGCTGTTAGATCTCTGGACCTGCCAGTTGCTCTGCCTTTCCGGGGTCACGCGGAAGACGGCATGCCCTCCAACGACCTCCACTGGCTCTGTGGAGTGGGAGCGGTCAGGGGTGCCCGTTGTGACTGACACAATTTGTATAGGTGACATGGCTCTGTCTGGTGTTACAGAGCCACAAGAGTCTGGGGTCATTGCTCTGGAGTATGTAGCCATAGTGAAAGGTGATAGGGCCCTATCTGGTGAACACGGCTCATCAGACATAGGGGAACCTTTAGATTTTCTTGTTGGGGAAATGGATTTTGCAGTGGGGGATATGGAGGCATTCTGGATGATGGTAATTCTCTGTTTGGGTGGACCTCCACTTGTGGGTATGACGGCAGTGCTGGTGAATGACTGGGTGTTTTCTGTGGTCGGGCTGGTGATTTCTAGCGTTGCTGTGTTGTGCCCGTGATCAGGAGTCACTTTAATATGCAGAGGCTGGCCAGGACTGTGGGTCAACACAACATCTCCAGGCTGGACGTGGTTGCCATTCTGCCGTGGCTGCACTTTGCCATTCACCTGATGGGGGGTGTCTTTGTTTTTCAGGAATGGGACTCGGGCTCGTCTCATGTTGTTGTTTAGGTTATTTACATTGTTGATAAGTGAGGGGCTGCATTTGGTGAGCTGAAGTTCGTTGCTGTAATTTGCATTTTCTTCAGGCTCACTCTCGTCATAAAGCTTGCCGTTCACCACAGCACGTTCCAGTGGGGCCACTGTCTTGCAGTTGGGAGACATGAGGTCAAGTGGCTCTGTCTGAACTTCCTTGGTAGCAACATGAAGGTCTGAAAAGCGTCTCCCATTCATGCCAGGGCGAAGACTTTTGCTAAATCGTCTGTATCTTTCAAGCTCTCGAGTGAGTGTCTCCATTTCTCTGGCCAGTTCTTTGTTTCTGACCTCCTGCTGAGTCAGTTTTCTTTGCAGTGTAGAGTGGTCAGTTTTCATGCGGCAAATGGACTCCTCTGTTCCCATGTACTCGTGAATCTTCTCTTTCAGAGCTGCTACCTCTCTGGTCAGATGACTGGACTTTGCCTCCTCATCCTTCAAACGCTTATAAAGAACGTGCTCTTGGTTGCACTCTTTCTTTTCAGCCAGTTGATACTTTGAAAGTTCTTTTCTGGATATTTCCAGCTCTTCCATCAAGGCTTTAGCTTTCTCTTGTTCATTGTTGAATCTTTTCTCCAGTGATTCAAACTCCTCTGTTTTTAATAAATCACCCTCTACCACTTTCATGTCCTTTAATTTGCACCTGAGGCGTTCAACCTCCTGCGTCAAATCCTTTACTTTGTTGTCCTCCTGTTGGAAGCGGTTAGCAATAGGTGCTTTGATATGCTCCTCTTTAGCTTTGTTTCTCAGGTATTCCCTTTCTATGGTCTCGAGCGATTGAAGCCTTTTCTTCATCATATTGATCTTTGACTCCAAATCATTGCTCTTTTCCTCCTCAGCCCTCAACTTGGCCTTCAAGTCATCCCTTTCCTTTGTAGCGCTGCACATTTTCTCCTCCAGCTCAGCCTTTGACCTCAGTGCTTTCTTGCTCTCCTCAATTAGCTTCTCTGTGACTGACGTTACTTTGTCCTGCTCAGCCTGAAGTTTGCCAGTGCTGTTCTGGACCTTGTTCTCCATTTGCTTTAGCTTCTCCGCCATTGCCTTCCTCTCATCCACCAGCATGACGGTCAGAGTCTTTAGCTTGGTTAGATCTTCCTTCAGTGTCAGCTCTGTCTTTCCCAGTTGGGTTTCAGCTGCCTCCAGTTCTTTGACCCTGACTTGCAAGACTTCCAGCTCACTGGTCAGAACCTTTGACACTGTCCTCTCCTTCTCCAGGTTACTTTTGAGTGAGCTGCATTCTTGTTTGCTCTTGCTGAATGCATCTTCTAATTTTTCTAAGTCCATAATTCTGTGGTTCAGTTTATCAACTTCAGCCTTCAGGCTTCGGCTTTGGTTGGCCTCTTTCTCCAGTTTTTTGTTGAGGTCCCTGCAGTGGTCCTCCATTCTGATCAACTCTTCATCCTTTCCCTCCATTTCAAGTACCCTTTTCCGTAACTCTTCAAGCTCAGACATGAGGCTAGAGTTTCCACACTCACCGCGGCTAATTTTGTCCCTCAGCTCCTGCAGTTCTTCCTCGGCTCTGCGCAAGGTTTTGTTGGTCTCCTCCAGCTCATCAAGCTGCCTGCTGAGAGTTGACAGTTTCTGGCGCAGCTGCCTGCTTTGGGCATCCTCGCTGGTCAATTTGGCGGTCATGGTCTCTTGTTCCTGATGGTATCGACAAGCTTGGTCACGCAGCTCAGACTCCAAGCGAAAGACCTTTTGCTCCTCTTCCTGCAGACGGGCATTAGCTGAGCTCAACTCCTCCTGGGCTTGTGAAGCACTGGCACTCAGTTCTTGGACCTTAGCTGTTTGTTGATTCAGCTGCTCAGTGAGACGCTGCTGTTCATCCACAACCATCAACGCAAATGACTTGAGTTTTGTGAGCTCCTCTTTCAGGCTTGTGACCTTTTTATTGTTCTCTTCGTCTCTTCTCTCTTGGTAGGCCTTTTCCTGATCAATTAACAGCTTCAACCTGTAAAAAACAAAAACAAGGCAAACATGATTTTCAGAAGATGTAGAAAGTGTAAGGAAGAATTTAGAACGGTTGATTAACTTCCCAGTAAATTAAATCATTGTGAAACTTAAACTGTCATTTTTTTGTTGTTTTTTGGCTCGTGTTATATATGAAAGGTGGTTGAGAAACTCTGCACTCCCAGTGTCATTCCTCACTGGGCCCACTTCTCCAAGCAATGACACATCATAAACACTGTTATTTTCCCTGCATTTCTGAGGAGGACTAAAGGTTTTATGTCATGGAAAATTTAACACATCATAAAAAACCATTACTTTAACTCTTTCAGGTCGAGTAGTCTGAAATACCTGTGGTTCTTTTTTTCCCTTGTTGCCAACTAATTCTCATATGGTTTGGAAACCTGACTTGCGGCTGTAAATATTCAGCCTTGAGTTTAACAATCAGTGAATTTCTAAAAGTTTCCGCAGTATTCAAGAGTGTACCATAAGACCTTTTAAGTCCTCCGGGAAATTAGGGGAAAAGACTGACACACAGCCAAATGTTGACATTGACCTCTAAAAATGATCGCCTCTCCAGACAAGGTGTGACACACTATTAGCAAAAATTAGATCATCAAACATGTACCCATCATAAAATATGCTTTCAAGTGGTTAATGTGCTCATAGACTGCTGAATAAATGCTTGTGGAAGAGAAGAAATGATCACAAAGTAGCACTAAAGTAAGTCAAAGGATAAAAGGCTAGTCCTTGTGCATGGATAAGAAGCAAAGTAAGACACACAGAGTTAAAGTACGCAACATTTCTCTTGTAAACATGAACATTTAATAAATTACTGTCAAAACTGATATATACAGTCTACAAAAACCAGAGGCAGTCTGGTAGTAAATCTATTTGACAGTAGTGCATTGTAATATTTATATTTCCACAACTAATTGTGTCTTATATTTCTATGTATGAAACCCAGATGGGGTACCAAGTACTGAAATGATGTCAAGGTGCATTACACATGTGCCAACTGGATGCAGTGCTTAAAGTACAGTGTGTAGCTGGGGTCAGTGCGTCTGGCGTATGCATACGTTACCAGGCCAAAGCGTCTACAGCCCCAGGGGAAGGGATGTTATGACTGCTGTGTGTGCAGCTGCCAGGCATTTCCACACAGATGGCCCACTGGCATGGAACAATCCTTTAATTAAGGGGTTCCTCTACTACCAGCCCTCCTCCCCCTTACCAAAACCACCACCACCACCTACCATCCCCGTTTTTTCTTATACATTTAAAGGAATTCCCCCTGCTTGCAAAGGCAATTACAGTCCCACAGAGTTTATACAGAAATCCCCACGCACACACAAACACACACTCTCAGGGATCACTAATTCCACATGTACACTGGGGTTGTGGGCCATGATGTAAGCGTGGTAGGGTGGGTCACTTCTAGTAGAGTCTATGTCATTTCTTTCTTCAGTAGCTGCTAAAGGGTGGGAGCGGGTTGGGGGGGACACATGTAACTGGATCCATGTGTTGTACTTAGATCCAGACCATGCAACACTCAATAAAATATTATAAGGATATGCATAATAATTAAGACTTCATTATTAGTGTGGTTTGGGTGGCTTAGGAGATGTTGGGGTTTTTTGTGGCCATGTTTCAAGAAGCAAATGAACTCTGATTATTCATCATGATTTTTTTTTTTTCCCTGTTGAAACAGAAATACATTTCTCACAGCGATGTGCCATTCAGCCAGAGTATAGTCAGAACAGTTTGGGATTAAATGACAAGCACCAGCACAACCTGTACATTTACTCAAGTGCTGTACTATGTTCAGTTTTGAGGTACTTTTACTTAAGTAATTGCATATTGCCACTTTATACTTAGACTGGACCAAATTTGTGGGCAATTGTCACACTTCTCACTCACTGCATACACACTACACTGTTAACAGGGCTGGTGTTCTATCGTTTTTATCATTAAGGTTTCAGTAGATACTGCAAACAAAACTCCACTCCCACCAAAAACTACTATAGACCCCTTTTTATTTAAGGTCAGTGGTGCTCAGATTTTTTTCTGTCTAGCTTTGTTGACTAAAAGTTTGCCCTTGTTCTATTCTGACTGTTACAAGTGTTGATAACATCTTTCATATTTTTTTTTCCAAGTACTTTGGATAAGTGTAAGGACTGTCGTTGAAGGAAATATAGCTGTGTTGAGTATGTGTTGAAAAATTACATTTTCTTGGAGTGGATTATATCTGTAGAAACAGTAAGATGCTAAGTGAAACTCTTATAAAACAGGCAGATATCTCTCTCGCAAACTAGCCTGTCGCCTGTAATCACTGTTTATTCAATCTCTTATCTCAGTCCCCACTGTTTTGCTAGTGATGTCATCAGCCAAAATAGAAGGAGAAATGTACTTTGTCCCAAGTAGGTCTGGAAACTTTGCCTCTCTTTGTTTTTAAAGAGTTAGAAGTCCTGAGCTGGATACTGTATGCAAGGGCACTTTACATTAATAAGGCAAGTCCTTTGAGAGGAAACTGCATGGCTCGTATGCTTGAAACACACTGCTTACCTCACACCAGTGAAATCACTTCTAGCCTCTTATGGGACCATTTTGCTTTATTCCCAATGCACTTTGTTGTACATAAGGAAATGTTGGTCCAGATCTGTTGGTCCTGAACTTTTTCTCATCAGGGACACACACATAGATGAGGGTATTTGGCCAACATAGCAACATCTGAGATCATTTTTGTTGTTAGATATAATTTAGTGCAGACTTGCAGGTCTCTGCGCGTTATATAAAGGAGTGGGCAAATAGACATGGTGACCTTTGGTGAAAAAATATTATCCTCCAGCTGACCCCTTACTTATGTTGGAGACCAACCACACTAAACAAGTTGTAGTAGCACAACTGACCAGCTTTTGTCATCTAATATAAGTCAGTAGAAGCGGCTGCCGTATGCGTTCAGGGACCACATGAATAACACAGCTGATCTATAAAGCATTTGCCCTCATTTCTGTCCCCATCATGTTTTATCTCAGCGTCGTTAGAAAGCAGCCCTTTTATGCAGAGATCTGTACAGCTTGAAAGAACATTATTCTGGGGGAATAAATTGTAAAGTGCTGCACATAAAGCTGGTGACATAACAGTTTCATGGCTATCAACATTACAAGGCACCTTACCACCCACTCTGCAGCCCGTCCAACCTTTGCAACAGGCACCAATTTCAGACTGGTTCCCCCTGAAAACGGATGTGTGACCACTGCTGTGCTGTTAATGTTTCATGGAAAATGTGTTGCACTGCAAAGTGGATATCTTAACTTTACAGGATTGTTTTTGGCTTTGTGGAAAATATATTTTTTCAATGTCAAAATATAAGCTAACATAAATGCCATTTAAAAATAAGAAAAGGAAACATCCAGTTGAGAGCAGGCAGCCAAGCTTTCAAGGGAGTCACAACCAGTCACACCAGCACACATTACAGCTGTACAGAGGGCTTCCCTCTCTTTACGTGGCTCCTGAAGCTGGAAACTGTGGCTCACCCGCTGCTTAAAGCTGTGTTACATGTTCCATATGTCAGGGCTGCTGTGCCATTTCCTAACCACAAGTGATTAGGTTATATATGTACAGGCCAATGTATGCATGTGTGCATGACCACCTCCGCTTTAACAGAGACGTGTGGATGGTGGGCTGAATGCCCTCGTGTGTGACAGAGGTTGAAGGGAGGACGTTGATTAATGCAGTGGATGGACTGTATTTAAAGTCCACACAGGCTAAGTGATATGTCCCCAGAGAGCAATCAACATGTGTAAAATATGTAGCACTGATTTTTATTAACTTCCTGGTGGTGGCACTATGGTTAATGGAGTGGTATGTTACGAAGAAGCCTAGATTTGACTGTCCTAAAGCAGTTTGTGTTTTTTGTGTGGGGATAAATTCGATTATATTTCCAAAATGCTGAATATACATTATGGAAATACTACCTAAAACCCCTTACTCAGTATTTTAATACCACAGATAATTCTGTCCTTAAAACACAGCTGCTGTTTTATGTAGTTAAGTTCTTGAGATGGCTCTTAATTTCAATTATATAGATGCAGTTAATGTAATAAACTTCATGCAGGCTGTAATAATCATATAAGAACACGAGTCATTAAAAAACAAGAATTTTTTAGTCTAATTGGAAAGAACCAGATTCATCTGATAATAATGAACCTTCACATGTTCTTAATAACTCCTGGGAGTTATGCTAAACAAAAAACTATTGGAATGTGCATAACTACACATTTAACATGAAATATATGCAGGCTTTTTGTCACCCTGTACAATTATTCTTACGTAATGAATCATTAGTGTCTTCTGTGAAACTAAATCATCACAGTTTCAACAGTTATGTCACCTTAACAAATTCCTGAACAATGATATTACAGGGACCATAATGGGATGTGCTTTACAGCTCTTTCTTCTGAGATTTCGATTTAAAGCCTCATCACTGTTGAAATAGTTAATTTCCTTGGTCAGGTTTGCACTGGCTGACCACTGTGTCCAACTTCTCAGCAAGCATTTTAGAATCGCTGCTTCTTCAGTTTCTGAATAATGAATCAAAATGTGTTCCAGCATTTCTTTAGGACTATGTAAGATTTGATTAAATGAAAGTGAAATTACACAGATGTGTTACAGTCCCTTTGCTCTGAGACACTGAGGAAGTTCCCACTACAGTTTATATATAATTGAATACATTTTAAAAAGAAGATAAAACTAGAACTCAGATTTTGTAAAAATCCCTTTTGATCTGTCGGCTTCTGCTGACTTTGAAAAACAATATTATTCTACTGAGTGTTATTAACTTCTTGTTTTGAGAAGTAATTTACAGCAAAAACACAAAAAAACTCTTAAGCCAAAGAGAAGTATTTTTAAAAACACACTATGAAACTTAGCATTACAAAATACACAAGTACACCAGCATGAAATGATGCCGCTCTGAACATCTGTAGGTTTTCAAGCCAATCAAGAGATCGACAACTATTTTTAAAGTTTTGAAACTTTTTTCTCCCTAAATTCAGCGTCTTGTAGAAATGTTCAATGAGCCTACCTGTGCCAAAGGCTTTCCAGGCTTCACTGCCATGAGCTCATTATCTTGCCGTACAACACCCGACCCTCAACTCTTCCTCTCTGCGTGTGTCTCACTCTCTTAGTAGCTGTAATGTGGGCATTCCAGCAGTCAGACCAAACAATAAGGGATGTGCTCCCTGCCTATGGACCATTACATCATCAGCATGTCCTTATATGGAGCTTTGCATTGCAGAGGCTCGCAAGAAGGGGGTGTGCTTGCTCGTATGTGTAAGTGTGTGGTGTGTTCATGTCTGAGTGTTTGAGCGAGTCTCCTGAAGTAACTGTTTAACTAAAGGATGTGGCAAAGAAGAGGGAAAGGTTTTTTCGTTTTTTGTTGACGTATGTAATGTGTGAAATATCTGCCCGGTCCGTCACTGCTCCGGAGGCAGGGAAGTAGGTGAGGAGAGATGAGGAGTTCAAGTTACAGTATTTCCTTCTGGCTCTTGTCAACTTAAGTCATTTATTCAGCCAAGGAGGAAGAAAAAAAAAGAATCAACTTGAAAAGTTAATAAGAAATCCTTGGATGAGGATTTGTAATTGAGACCACTGCTGAAGAACAAGACAAGACATGTAACACATATCTTGACATATGAAATGTATATTCACAGCCCACACCTAAGAGACGTTTTGACAGTTTCACTGAATTGGTTTGTTAGCAATACTGTTGCTGATTGAAATCATGGGGTGGCAGTAGCTGCTTGCTGTCGTGCCGATAGAGTTTCACTGCTAATATGCTGTTTCAGGGCAACTCAAGGTGAAAAAATATTTGGTTTCAGACATATTTGGGTAATAAATAATAGACGTGTGTCAGGATATCTCTCTGACAGCTGTATGTGTGCTCATAATGGCTGATTTAGATCTCAACATGTGTCTTTAATCTATTTCTTTCTATTCATAACATTAATTCTTAAAAGTGGGATTTGGTCATTTATGTGTACCGTACATCAGTGATGGATGAAGTATTGTGATCATAGGTAAAGCAGAAATACCACAATGTAAAAATAAATCAAATTCATTACACATTGAAGTACTGCATTCAGAACTGTACTCAATGAAAAGTAAAGACAAATATCATCATGAAAATATAAGTATCAAAGTGTACTCATCATGCAGAATGGTCCATTTGATATTCTTATTAAGCATGAGAATTTTTTTTTAATTAGAGGAATAGTTTGACATTTTTATATTTTCGAAAATGAGTGGCATAAAGTAGTACCACAAAACTGCACTTAAGTAAAGCATGTGAGTAAAATTACTTTATAACTTTTCACCACTGTTACACGATATGTCTTACAGCGAACACTGTGAGAATATCTGAGGTGAAGGTTTGGTAATTAAACATCTTACCTGTGGGTGTAAAAGTAGCTTTAAGATAATGGCTCTGCAAACAAAACAATGGATTTTCATGCAGGAGTGTAATCATAGCTTAAACCGGCATGCATTTCTCTTTATCAGTGACACATTGTTCAGTTCACAATGCCTCAGTCTTTACTTTCATTATCAGATTGCTCTTACCTAACTCATACATTTCTATAGCTGGTGACTAAATCCATCTTTGAAAAGTCTCAACATTGTGCGTCATTCTTAAAATTATCATATGATGGGAGCAGATTGTGTAGAGGTTTGTCAGGGAGCTGTCAGTCTTTCTATTGTTCTAAGAGAAATGTGCCTTGTTTATTCAAACAATGGGACTGGTGACACTGCATGGTGCACAAACATATGGGCAAGTGACATAAATACTTCCTGACAAACACAGCACAAGAACAACAGGACCTCGTGTTTGGTGTACATGGTGGCATACAAGACTGAAAATTAGCCACATATACATATCAGTCTGTAAAAACACAAAGTGTATTCTGTCACTATGTGCTTTAGGCAGTACACTGCAGTTATAAGTGATCCCAGCAGTGTGAGGGAATAACAAGGGCAAGACTCTTCCTGTCTCCTGCCCACTAAATAAAATATGTCATGGCTTCACAATGGCTGAGGTCACTGTTACTAAATGTTACGAGCTTTGCCAACCAAGCTGAGGGAAGCAGAGATTTACTAGATTAATTTAAAGATGCACTCAGCAGTACTTTTATGTAGAAATAAAAACATGTCATAGATATTTGACACAACACAGGGATGCAGATTAAACACATAAGTCGTCAATCGATGCACGTCATCCAATCTGACTTCATGAACGTTCCTTTCAATTGAACTGAGCTGCACAATTACAAGTCCCTGGTTGTCCCTTTGTGCTGCCATTAATTTCTGGCTTTAAAGGCTGTAATTACACAACAGACTTCCAATAATGATAGGAAAAAGGCTGGTATGCTCAGATAGAGTCATCTCTAAGCATCCACTTAGCATCTTCATCAACCTCTGAACAACTTCTTCAAGTCCAGAAATTTAAAACAGAAACCTCCCATGTTTGACCAACAGTGTACTCCAAGCACAATTAAATTTGGTGTGTTCTCAAACTGCTGACAAATGCAACAAACACCAGCATACACACTGTGACCTGAAGTCTGGTGGTTTAGTGGCAGATGGAGCAGAGTTCGTGAGCTGCCGCAGGAGCCAGACACGACTCGCAAATTCTTAAAAAGAAGCAAACCTAAAACATCTGTCTCAGTGACTTATGTACAAGAAAATGCAATTAATCAAGGCGTTTTTGACCAATTGGAGGAGACTGTTGTTGGAGGACAATGAATGAGGCTGTGTGAAAAAGCTTGGATGGCTAGTCTGCGCTCACAGCACTGATAGAAGCCAAAGATAGCATTTGTTTTTGGTCAGGAACTACATGTTGCCTGTGCAAACACACCAAATTTGATTTTGTTTGGAGAATACCTCAAGTCTTAAATTTGTTATTGAATATACTGAACAGAGTGATTGGGTAGATTTTTCTTTGAGCGCCGTACGGTAATTGTCATGTGTTGTTGACAGCTAAAGGCCAGAGGATCAGAGGCTGGAGCTTCCTGCTGAGACTGAAGTCTTGACTCGATCTCTCTCCTCAGAGAAACCAATTCCTGTGTCCACTTGAAAGTATGACAGCTTGATTTCTGAGAGAGACGTTTTTCTGAAGCACTCTGAAGTCTTTAAAGTAGCACTGTAATGCTTTGCCACAAGGCTATGGGGAATTGGTGAACTGTAGTGCAGACTTGGCTAAAGCAGGATTGATTGCAGGCAATTTAAAACACAATATTTCACAATCTGCAGATTGAGTGTCACAGAGTCCAACAAGCTGCCCACTGAGCCCCAGCTCTAAACTATGATGTATTTTAGTTTTGTGTTCTCTCCCCTTTCCCTGCAACAAACTGTTTGTTCTTAGAACAAACAATTCGGTCATCCAAAATTAGATTCTATTTCTGGATCTGGACATATTCGGGGCCCGGAGTACTGTACACTTGAAACAGATGTCGGGGATCAAACACAAGAGCAGGCCACACAAACATGTTTGCTGTGACAAGCCTCTGCCAAATGACAAATAGTGGGGAGATGAAGATGTATTATGTAACCTCTATGGGATGACTATAGTGCTGACAATACACAGAAGAATGTAGAGGCTAGGGATTTGGTTTGGATGAGCAACGTGTGCGGTTCGGCAAGGCAGTTCTTAAATCCCGAGGCACGGTCTTCCGGCATTTCAACATGTTCTTCAGGGCTGGAAATTCCACGAGTGTACAAAAGACAAAACATGAGCTACAGAGATAAATGAAAGGACATATCTACTGTATGAGTGGCAGACGATTTGTGATTTGAAAAACTTGTCCAATTGTGACCTGCTCTGTAAGGCTGAAAAAAGCCTTGAGGCTTCCTTGTGGCCAAGTGGTTAAGATCTCTACCTTTATAATTGCAAGGTTTCCAGTTTGACTCTCACTGGGAACCTGTGCTTCATGTCATAACCCTCTCTCTCTCTCCATGTTTGCTGTCTGTATCTACACTGTTGCTGCCTAGTGAAGACAAAGTGCCAAGAACTATTTAAAATAAAAACACAGGGCTGAACCAAAATCAGCTTTTACCACATCATACAACATCATCCCAGAATGCACTCACTAGGCCAGTTGAATACATGCAAACACATACTTGGTAGATGACTTTGTAACATGAATGAATGGTGTCATGTTTTTATGCTTTATGCTGCAGAGGTGGAAAAGTTGCAAGTTGCAATGGAAACACACTTAGTCAATAAATCATGACGCACATGAATCATCACTCAAGCTTCCACTCCACTGAGGAAAGTGGTAGCAGATGAAAATATCAGATCTATGTGGTGCGATCAGGAAACTGTAACAGTCTAATTAATAAATGAATTTTCCATTTATTGTTTTCTGGAAAACAATTTAAGCCACAACTGGATAGAGACATGACTTATTACTGACACTGGACTTTTCTTGATTGTATATCATCTTCTCATCAGTACCTGTTGCAACATGTTCACACCAACACAGTATTTGGTCTCAATCCTCACTTAGACTTCAAAGACTTGACTTCTGCTTTAAAGGTTATGTAAGTGAACACATGATATGGGATATCCCTGACTTCTGTTACTTACACAGTCTGCAACCACACATGACGAAAAGTACAGCTGCCATATGAGCACATTGAAGTGTTGCAAATGTGTCCAGGCAAAGTCACATATGTTAGAGTTTGTCTGTGCGTGTATGTGCGCTGGCTGGTACCTGATACGAAGCATGAATCTGAAAAACCATTAATGTCCAAACCAGATGGAAACGAGAGATATCGCAGAGTGCAATGAGTTCTCCTCCCTGTGCAAGAGCTTCAGGAGTGGATGCATGTCTGTCTGACGCGTATTTGCACATTTGTTATTTGTTCTGAGTTTTTCCTGCCCTATAGCGATATTTGTGAGTTAAGGATCTGATCAACTGTCTGCAGGCTGCAGAACCAGACAAAGTCAGAGACAAAGGCACACACTCACCCTCTCCACTGAGTGTCATTTGGTGTTTGGTGTGCTTTCTGTTGCACATCAGACAAACCGCCTCTCTGCAGCCGTTACAGATGAGGCCTGGTCTTGCCCCGTACACTCAGCGCTGTCTGACACGCACATGCTTGTGCGATACGCACAGCCCAGGGGCTGATTACCTGACATACATACATGACATCATCGACTTGTAATCAAATCCATATGTCTCCTTCCCTCCTCTCTCTCTCCGAGTCTATCTCTATCTCTCGCTGGAATTCTGTCTCTCTTTTAATCCACCCATGACTTCGTCTCCATGTTCCTCTTTCTGTTTGTTTTTCTTTTATCCCATGTCCCCCTCTCTCGCTCTCTCCTTCACAGTCTTTCTCCATCCTTGTCCACCACCTCTGTTTTTTTTGTCTGTCTCTTGTTTCTGATCTCAGCTTGGGCCTCAGCATGGGCTTTGCTGTTAAAATGGAACGTGATTTTGATTGCCAGGCTGAAAACTCTCCTGTGGACATTTGCTGGCCTTTTATGGCCAAAATCAGGTTTTATGGCCATTCTCTGGCTGAAGACCTTTTGTTCGTTGTTGTGATGGCATGCTGTAGAGTCCACATAGTTGTAATTGCCTGTTAAAGGTGGACTTGACTCATCTGTGTTGGTGTTTTTCCTCTTTAACTCTCATTCTCTTGTTTTCCTCATTGTATTGTCTTCATGATCCCATGTTTTATGGAACTTTTCCTTTGTTCTACCTTTAATTGTTTTAGTTATTTGTGTGTTTTTCTCTAATGAAAAGTGAGGATAATAGTAAGGTGATGTGACCTTGAGCCTTTACTTCTTCTTTCAGCCAGCTGTAACCCTCAGTTTTGTAGCATTAAAGACATGTCTGCTCTTCTCTTAAAAGGAAAAAAACAAGATTTTTTTCAACTTTTTTCTTCTCCAGATGTCACGGAAGTTTAAAGTTAACTTTTTTATCCCCCTAAAAAAAGTCAAACTTACATTCTTCTGGGGAGATTTTACACATCAGTCAACTAGCATTACTAATATTTGACTAAAGAAAAACCCAAACGTGTGTTTCTTTTCTGTTGACTGAGTGTCTCTACCTGTCTCCATAACTCACTTTTACTGTTATATAACCAGGATTTCACAGCCTCAGGCAATCTAAAGAAACCCACAGATTACCTCACTTTTTCACTTCTATCTCCAGATTTAGAACAGAGTTGTTGAAGGTTTTTATATGACGAGGGGAAAAAACTATGACTGAAGACAAATTGATATCAAAGTGTCTGTAAAAACTCCATAATTCTCTTAAAGAATATGGGTACAACTTTATTTGTTAGCCTTTTCAGTTTACATGGATTGAATAATTGAGAAAAACTATTTTGGTGCAGTGAGGGTACAGCACAGCTCATTTTTCTTAGTTCTTAAGGAATAATCTTTTGTTTTTCTTTCCCAGCTGGAGTGATAAGAACAAATAGTTCCCTGTGCCCAGCTGCATAACGAATGAAGCACGTCATCCTACCATGGAGTGATATAAGATTATGGGCAGGAATCAATTCAGATTGAGGGGCTGGACCAGGCAGACAGGCTATAATTTACAAACTCACAACAGCTATTACCTAACAAAGGATCAGGAGAGAGAAATTAAGAGAGGTGTGCAGAAGTATCTGTGTGTGTGCGTGTGTGTGTGTGTATACAGTCGACAAAGTAGGCGTGTGTCTGCCGCCCTCAATTGGTACAGCTGATAATCATTACCCCTAAAGTTCTGTGGACTTTGATGTAAATCACAAACACTTAAGGAGGATGTTGCGATCACTGTTTGCACAAATGTGGTAGATTTCAAGGCCCCAAGGCCACACATCAACCACCAGCCATTACATGTACAGCATGGCAAGAACCTGGCACCAGCTGGCTTTACATGATGTATATTATGTAGACCGCAAACACAGAAGTCGTCACATGTGGTGAAGGACCATTTCAGATCAGGACCTTTTGAAATACATGATCCGAGTACAGCTGTAAAAGAGAGAGATGTTTTTTTCAGGCTCTGCCCTTTGTTACTGAGACATTTGATAAGATTTAGACTTGGCTTTGGTTTAACTGCTAACACCTCAATAAAGTAGGAACCCCACAGCAATGAGTAGCCCTTCATCCACACCACCATGTTCCAAATGTGTGTGTGTGCGTGTTAGTTTTAGTCAAATTGGTCAAACTAGATGTTATTTAACACCATACATTATATAAAATTGGATTGTTAGAATTTATATAACAGGGATCCAGGAATTATCAATGCTCAGTCATGGTCTTGTTTTTTTCCAGTAGGACTCGTTTCACACTCTCATTTGGAGCACATGGTGTTGAGACGTCACACTGACTGGTGGGAGGTGTGTCACGTGCAGTCGGTGTGTAGTAACTGGAAGGTTACTACTTACCAAGACAGTAAATATGCTATACTAATCAGCCTCCCACAAACGCTGATAACTGTGTAACTAACAAGCTAAAAGTAATAACTATCACTTGTATTTTAGTTGAGTAGCTGAGTTCTAATCTTTCCATGACGCCCCCCTCAACAACTGCCAAAGTACCCCCTTGGGTTCAAGTATTCCTGGCTGGGAATTACTGCTCTACAGCACTGAAGCAATTTGAGCTTTAAAGCCAGACTCCTGTTGTTAAACTTACACAAGTGCATGGTGGTCATTCCGGTAGGCTTCACACCCTACACTACCAATGACAATAACTACACTGTAGCTTGTAACTTGACAGCAAATTCACAGGAAGAACGGAAGTGTACACACACACATACACACACTAATTTATCCAGCTGTCAGGTGAGCAGGGTGGATCTTCCTCCAGAGACTCTTTGATGGTTTCCTGATGGATTAGCATTGATCTCGAGTCCATGGAGGCGTACGAGAGCTGCTCTCTAATCAGATTTCAAGGAGCTGAGCTTTCTTAAATTGTCAAGCCATAAAGCCTGAAATACTCCCTGCCATTTTTCCCACCTGTGTGCTTGTAGATCTTACCTGCTAATCTATTCCAGCTGTATTTTCACATCTATCTCACGAGTTCCAGCTTCTACATGGGTTTGCAAAGTAATTAATAAGCAGGATGAAGCTGCCACTTGACTAAGAGAGCAGCCACTACCTGGCTAATCTCTTAATGTTTGCCTTCTCAGGGGCAACATCCACATCCCAGCCTCACCTCTGTCCTAATCAGCCCCTCAGCCTGCACCAAAACAAAGGCTGTATTTACGCAGTTAAAGATAACTGCACTTCAAAGCCTTCAGTGCTGAGACTGTGTTTAAGAGTGAGCATACATATCTAAATGCTGGTTCAGCCTGGAAAAATTACAGTGTGACCACCAGCCAGTGGAGCAGAGGTTTTAGGGAAATGCGTGTAGCATTTCATTTAAAGGTTGTTCCATTTGAATTCAGTGTACAGCAGAGCTCATCCCTCTGAGCTAATATAGTTTAGAGTTTAACCACCTACGCTTTCCGACACACATTTTTAGAATAGCTGAGGACAAACAAACTTCTGTTAAATATTAGGCCTACAGCAGCAGAGGAAATTCACAAGTCTGCCATCAGCGCTGTGTATCCGACTCCTACTTAGATATCTGTCTCATTTACTCACTCTCTGACTTATCCACAAACACTGTCCAGCATCTTTAAACACAGGAAATGGGTTTCCTAATCTGGTCATCCTTTCACAACTGCATTCATGGAAAAAAAAAATATCCAAAAGCCTCTTCACTGATAGAGGTGTCATCACATTGCTATTTCAGCACTGACCGGATTAAAGAGACACATTCAAAGACGTCATACATGAGGTTCAGTTTGAGTCAGAGGAGAGTGTAGATGAGCTGCACGGCAACAAGTTGGACAAGGAAGGCATTTGCGTAACAAGCATGAAAACACACTTTTGGCGTTTAGGTAGTATTGAACATCATGCTGTGTAAGAACTTGTATCTGTGTAGGGTGTTTAGCTGTTCATAACACTGACTCTTTATACTTTTGCTTCTTACATAAGCAGTGGATTTAGTTTTGTTTTTTGTCCCCTTTTCTGATTTGCCTTTTGAGAGGACATTGTTCTCCATCTGTATTGTTTTGTAACCTGTTGCATGTGGATAACAAAGTTATTCAGATTAGATTTGACATGAATCTGGAGTTTTTGAAATTTGAAATTCATCTGGAACTGCTGTCAGCACAAAAAGTCCTCAAACCCAAACCTTTTCATAATGAAGTTACTGGACCCGATAAAGTCTGAGAAACTGAGCTTTTTTGTGTCCCCTGAAACACTTCAGTTATCATTACAGCATGTTTCTGGATTTGGTTGTGTTGTGAGTATCTGTAGCAGGTTTGTCTATTTGGTTGTGTGTATTTGCACAGAATGAGTTGTCAGATTGATGAAGATGTTGTTTTTATTTGCTTGTGTTTTGTCTTTCTGCATGTGTGCTCTCGGCCACCATACAAAACCTATACAGTCACAAGTGTTTCCATTTCAAGTGAATGCAGCATAAAATCACATTTGTGCCTTCATCTAGTTCAAGTAGTAACTGTAGAGCACTAGCTGGAGCATTATGTATCTAAGATGACGATCTATACATTTTTAAAAATTCAAAGTAACATTATCTATCTCATGATCTTTTTCCTTCCCTGTCATATGGCTGTCTTTCTGTCTGTGCCTCCACAGTCTCTCTGTAGATGACACACCCCTGACAGAACTCACCAGATGTTCTCATTCGTCATTTATCTGAACCCTCTCATAACGCTTTGGCTCTGTTCAGTCCTACAGAAGAGCAGGACCTCAGATGACACATCATTTTTCAGAAATAATGGCTCACATGTGAGGGGATTAGCATGATTAGAGGAAATGGCAGGTGATCTGTTACATTTTCTGAGTGAATGTAATCAGACTACAGTGAATGAAGGCCTACTGTAGATGAATGATGCATCATAATGTATGTATAAAGAAAATTCAATAAGTCTTGGAATTGTTTTTCATTGCCTTCTAAAGTGAGCCATGTAAACATTTTCTGATTTTGCCAAATTCAAAACTAACAGAAAACTGATCCTACCAACAGATATTGTCTTTACATATTTAAACCTCTACCTCTGCTGACAGTACTATCAACACATCAGTGAGCCACACTGTTGCACTGGGCGATATGTTTCTTCACCATGAACGTGGGCGCTGTAGTTTACTCTGAATAGATTACACATACGCCATCCTGCTGCTGTAAATACTCAGCAAGGCAGAGCAGGGAAATAGGAGAATCCCAAGAGACAAATTAAGTCAGGGTTCAGACAGAAATGTAAGTGGCTGCGTTGGTGGGGGAGCATTGCGTCAGGTATCAGTGAAACGATGAAATGTGCTCCAAGAAGTTTAGTTGGACTAAGGAATACATGACTTGAAGGCTTATCAGATGCCAAAACACTGCATGGTGGTTTCTAATACTATGAGGAAAGATTTACTGGTTTGAATAGTTACTGTAATGGCAATCATTTTGTCTGTCCTTGTTTTACTTTGGCAGCTAAACAGTAGAAATACACTCTTAATGTTACAAAGTGGTCTGGAGTCAGGTTCACTAATTTTTCCTGATACGTCATTTACACATCTTTCATGTAGATGATTGAAGGCGTTACCTTTTTTTGGTGCAGGGGTAATGTCGATGTGGGCGCAGTCTAAGGCGTGTTTTGTTGAAATTTATTAACAAAGAGAAAATATGGCAATTTCTAACACTTGACAAATTAGGCAAAAGTGTTCAGTGTCAGTGACATCAGTACACTATACTGATTTAAATGTGACCTTTCCTGTGTTATGACCCTTAAACAACCACTGCCTATTGTAACAACTTCCTTTTTACATGGTTTATTAGAAGAGTTGTTCCTCCCTTTCTCTTCCTCTTTTTGTCTCCTTCTGTCCCCGTCCTTCCCTTTCTTGTCGTCCCCTCTCTCTCCTTCTTTTCTTTTCCTCTCCCTCGTCTTATCTTCCTGCTGTTCTCTCACCATTTCCATCACGACCAGCCAGCTGCCTGCTCACCCTGGATCCTCCCACTCGCTGCTCACCTCTTTGTGTTCGGGAGGAATGTAAATGATAGTGATTCGGGATGTGGGGTGTGACGCTTGAATTTACTTTAGCGAGACAGAGCTGTGATGGACTGAGTCTGTGAGTGTCTGACTCCCCTCCCAGAGTGCTCAGAGGGGATGAGATCCTGGCTGGGCGGAGGTTTGGGATCCTGGACACAAGCTCTCTCTATTGTCTGCTCACTTCCTGTTCGGGCTTTCATTATCCCAATTACTTGGCAACTAGCCTCAAATTGTCTCCGACTCTGAATTAAAGTGAGGAGAAGCAGACTTAGGCTCATACCACTTAGCTGCCACGTCATCGCTTCAATTTCTCATGAATTGCTGTATGTCATTCCCACATCTGTATTTGTTGTTGCAACACTTTTATCCTTTACAAGACATGTTTCTCTTGGCAGTGTGTCATCCTTTTTTCTCTGGTGTGTCATTTAGGCAATGCACAAAATGATTGTCATGGGGGGGAATGCATTTAATTTAATTTAGGCGTTGAATGATGCAAACAGATTGACTTAATCCCTTGTAGAGTCAATGGATACTTGAGGTTCAACATACGGCACTCCTTATTATGAGGAAACTAAATAGCTACTTTCTGTCTATGTCAATACAATTAATATATTTGAAATCACATAAAAGAAGAGTATCGTCTAGTGGTTACATTAGTAAGCTAGGTGAACGTCCTTTTTACAAGTGGAAGCTTCTTTATTACACTTTTGTGATCAAATTACTTGCTAGGCAGTGGCACATTCTTTAGAGAAATGTTTCATGTATCATATGCATCTTTCTATTTTGTTTTGTTAGTATTTGTTGAATAGGAATCTCTAGACTGATGGTTAACAGCTGCCATCTGGAGTTGTCTGTTGATGTGAACGTTCGCGAGTCGTAACATACAAATTTTAACATTACCCTCCCTCCCACATGATGTGAAAGCATCATTTGTCTAGCTAGCTAGCTTCCAATTTTCAAACTGACCACAAACTTAACAGCTCAGTGGATTGCCCCAAGGGGCAAATGTTTTAAAGAACTAACCAGCACTATAGGGGCGTATTAAAAACTGGAAAGTCTTGAGTTAACGGTTGTTTAGGTCTATAATGTGCTCAAGTCAGTGGACCACAGAAGTTGACAATGCGTCTCTTAGCAACGCCAGCTCTCAGACATAAGTCAGCTGTTGCAATGAGGAGCCCACCCAGAGGCTTGTAGCTAACATTGTTTTGACAAATAAGTCCAAAAACAGTTTTATACTCTCTTGAAAAAAATACATGCACAAATTTAGAAATTAAATTTATGTTCGACAACACTGTGCCTAAAGTGATTAACTACGAAATATTGTGAAAGTCTCAAAGGTTGGAGCTATAAATTAGTAAAAAGTTCAGCTTGGCAGATGGAGAAAATCCATCTTAATGTGTTTGTACTGAAGCCAGTAAATGGATATCTTTTCCAAATGTTCTTCCGGTCAGCTTTTATCCTGCTGCCTGGTTTAAACAGGTCAGAATTGCACACTTTTGTAGCTGCCATATTCATGACTTCAGGCCATGCCAGTCCATAAAATTTGAAACCTCTCAGAGAAGTAGAGAAAAAAGGGGCATGTTAGGGATACCATGGTACAGTGCAGCCGTGGTGTTTTCAGGTCTCTTGGCTGCATTAGGCTCCCCGTGGCAGAAAACACTTATAATGTTGATGAAGTGCACCGGTGGGATACCTTAGTGCATGTCGAGGGGCTGCCTGAAAGGCTTGTATCAGCAGTGTTATTAATGAAAGGACTGAATGTTGGATTTTAGCCCGTCTCTATTCTGGGTGATGTCACCGTCTGGATAGACACGACTAGTCTCACCTCAGTGACTGAACACAACAGATGGCTCACATCTGGAGGGATTCCAGAGAGGCATTTTAGCACTGAGGGTTATGAGGTTTAGCTTTGTCCACTGACTTCCAGCGATGATGAGGATTGATGGTGATTTTATTTTCTTTTAGTGCAATTAGCTCTGGCATAGCGCCTAGTCTTGAGAGGTTTTACAAGATATTTAAAAAATGTAGAAACATCTGTTGGTGTAGTTGTATAGATTATACACTTCTGTTGTCTTCTTGTTTTCCTACGTTTTGATAAATGTAACAATTTCATGAGCATATTTCTTTCCTCATAATGTTTACAGATTAATAAAAGCAAACCCAAACAGCTTTTATATCACCATTACAGCCTTTACTGGATGATACAACACATGGAGCGCTTCCTAACATTTTATCCTTTTTCTTTTGATTTTCTTTTGACACACAGTTGTCCAATCAGGTCAGACTGTTTTGCAAATGATAAATGAGTCGGATTATTTAGCAGTTCCATGATATTTTAGTGACAACAATATTGGCGTTCATAACTAACAAGAGCATTGTCTTCCATTTCTTCACAGCCCCCTGTTAAACTAAAGTCATTAATATTTTTTCAGCCATTATTTATTAAAGGAAGGATTATAATTTCATTTTACATTAAATACATTAATTCTCTGCAACATTCTGCAGCACATAGTGTACAATGCTAATGCAACAGCGGTTTCAAACTCTTGGCCCCTCAGCGGCTCCACTTGAGTAGCTGGTGGCTTAACTGGGACTTAGTTTTTGTTTGATCCCTAAAATGCATTTAATTCTACCCTTCCCAGCAAGAGAAAGGCCTCCATTTAAAATGCAATATTAAAATTTGGATACAGTGCAGTCCCTCTGAAACAGCTCCAAGGCCTAACAGAGCAAAAGAATAGCGGCTACATCAGATTTTTATGTTATTTTGAGTTGAGCATAAAACTGGCTGTAATATATGGCTTCTCGAAATGTGAGCTCATAATTTTCTTTGTTTGAAAAAAAAAATGAGTGCGCCTTAGGAATGAGCTCATGCTATACTTACATTAAATTAGAGAGATCCAGGCATAGCATTTATTCTCTCTTGTGTTTGCTCTTTGTCCAAACCACAGATACCGTACCTCCTCCTTGGCATGCTTAAACTTTACAAGAACCCTTCCTAAATTGTTGGATGCTTTTAAACAGATTATAGGTGATAGGAGAAGAGAAGGTTCACTGATATGCTCTGCTTTGGCACTGAGACACTCTAATACTTGTGGCCTGATGATAAAACAAAATGTGAGTGTCTTTCTTGGGGATCAGATAAACAACTGTGTATTTATCCAGGTGACCACACAAAAGGAACCAGAACAAATAAAGCATAAAACATTTTATGTCACACTGGGGTCTTTGCATTAGCCTTGTATGGGTTCAGTATCCAACCTTACTTGTCTTCTTGCTGACATGGATACTTCCTCTTTCTTCCACTTCACTAAGCCTTGAGAGGCTCCTGAAACTGGATAGACCCTTTAAACCATTTTTCCACCCTTTAGTCATACTCCCCACCGACCCAACCTAACCACCCACCCTTCCCCACCTCTGTCACTGCCAGGAGGATTTGCTCGGGTTCAAGCCCTAAAACATTTGTCCCGAGATATCAGCCCCTGGACTTTGACAAAAGTCTGATTTCATCACTCTAATCTTGTATGGTGAGGCAGGCAGGCCATCTTAAATCCTGCTGCAACCCCATCAAAATATTATCTCCCGGATGTCTTTATCCTTCAGTGTTACAAGGGTATCAAGCTAAGTGCCAGCCATTTATGGCTCACCAGCTCCTCACCAGGTCAACACAACGTCAGGATAGGAGATTTCTGAGTAAAACTAAATTGACTGCATAATTTAATCTTGGAAAAATACAGTGTAATTGAGGTTTTGGGCTCTCATCAAAAAGACTGCTTCACTCTGGAAATGACTTCTAGGAAGAGTGTGGTTCAGAGTTTTAGGCGGAGGAAGGTGGATGTTGTTTGTTTTGCTGTTATGACACGTCTGCTCTGACAGTGTATCCTACTACACATTTTGCGGTCAGTGAATATGAATTATCAACCAGAGGAGCCATCGGGCTTGTTGTACTGGCATATTAATTAGCTTGGCACCGGTCTCATCTCCTGCCATAAAAAAACAGAATTTGGTTTTCTGTTAAGTCATGCATCTTATTGAGAGTTAAATTACGTTTCTGCAGTGTTTTTGCAGAGGCTTGGTGGGCTTGTAAAACATTAAACTGTTGAACATTGCTTCCACATTCTTGCATAAAAAAGATATATCTCAGCACATAACTCACAGATACATTATAACTAAGTTTTATTAATTTCCTTGAAATATGTATGAAAACAATAATTATTATTGTGGGGAAAGGCGTGTCTGAAAAGATAATGTTTACTCTCATATCTCAACCCTGAAACAGACCAGTGCCAGCTATTCTCCAGTCTCATAACCCTGCAGGAAAACGCTCTCATCAATCATCCCCAGCACCTTGCATCGAATCTGAGAGGAGGGAATTTAAAACCCAACCGTGGCTCTTATTTTTCGGTTTCATGAGAGTCTTGTCAAAGCCCAGGATGCACTGGGACAGGGTGGTCCCTCTGACAGCTCTCTATTGTTCCACGCCAAAGAATCAATCCCCAAAGTTTTAAATTTTGGTTTCCATATCAGAGCTTGACATCCGACCACCTCAGTCTCTACAAGGTCCTTCTCCAGACCGAGCAAACAGCCTTGAGATTCTTTCTCTCCCACAATAACCACAAACTCACTTCTTACTTTCTTAAACAGGGATTTACAAAGTAGGAAACCTGACATCTTAAAATTCCTTGGAGATGATAAATGTTCAAGATTGTAAGCTTACTGAAAACAAGAAAATCCAGCTCCATCAGCCACAAATAAAGAGCTGTATTCACAAGTAACCAAAAACATTAGCTTTGTTTTTCGGTCTCTGGAAGACAAACTTCGTCAAGGAAAAGTAAATTGAACCCTGTTCCTTATAAACATCCATAATGAACAGTTACCACCTCCGAATTAGTTGCTTCCTAACATCCTGAGAAAGTTACAAGAGCTATTTTCAATTTTACACAAATCCCATTAAAACCCAGCGGTGGCTACAGACACAATGACTGGGGAAAGGGGGTTTGTTTAATGGCTAACAAAATATTTATCTTACTGTACATCTACATTTTCTTATACAATAAGTTTTCAGCTACCATGAAAAAATTAAAGCAGAATCTCTGCTTAGTTCCCAGCCTTTTTTACACACCCCTCCTGGTTCAGTCATGCTGGAGTGTTATCACAAGAGTTTAAGATGAAGTGAAAAGCAGCAACACAGGAAAGTGAAAGCAACAATAGCGGCATAAATCACTAACCCCGCTACCACTTGACAGGATGCTATTATTTGCTGCTTTGTTTACACAGCAAGGTGTCCTTCATCAAGATGAGTGACAAGTGGTGAGATGTAAACGTCTTCAAATGAGAGGGAGGACTTTAAGGCAAACATTTGCTACAATGTAGTGAAAAAAAGGTAACCAGAAGTGCCAAAAACAGTCCCACAGGAGGAGTTTTGTTGCCTGAGGCCTGGCTAAACTGGCTCTTCCTCCCACTGGCTGAAACAGGATATGAGATCATATGATATGTTGACAGGAACATCCTCAGAAGACTCATCTGCCATGGTCTTGGCAACTTTTTTTCTCAGTTTTTAACTTTATTTTGACATCTACTATATCTAAAGTAATGATGAAGGTATGCTATAAGTTTCCATGTGTTTCATTTTACCTTTAAGTGATAGCAGTGACCAGTTATCTTCAGTCTGTCTCATACCAATGATAAATACTGAACCCTTAGCATTTATTAGCAATCAATAATTGTTTATAGCACATTCTAATGTAGTCATATGTGGAGATAAGCACATTTTAAGTGTTTATCAATACCTATAACTCCTCATTTGAAGCAATCTGATGTATAAACAGTTAAAGAATGATTGACAATATAAGATAACACAGTTATGAACTTGCATTTATTATTAAAGTTTTAATTTACTTAAGATTTCTTATTGCTCTCCATCTGCTTATAAAGGCCATACAATGTGGCTGAAAGCTCTGGAAGAAATTTAGTAAGTGGTCCTTGATAAAAAAAAAAAAAATGTTTTGAGCAGATTTTGTGCTTTTACATGTGTGTAGTCATACTGTATAAATTGTGATTATAGCTATAATATAGGCGTGTTATCAATCAATCATTAACTAGTTATGGATGCTTCAGAGGAGACGTTGTAATGTTAACATAATTAACTCTGTTAAATGTCCATATTCTAGACCTGCTTACATCTACAGTACAGTATATGAAAAGCAGTCTGTATACTACCTATAAACGTTAGATAATTAATGACCTCGTCTGCAGTACAGAAGTAATCTTGTCTTTGTTAAAAAAGAAAAGAAAAAGTCAGCACATCGATTCACTTTCCCTGTTTGCACAATTCATCATGGGCACGTCCCGATAGCCCATTCACCACAATGAGACATTTGAGTTGGCAGATCCAGGCAGGCGCTTTCCTCCCTCCATATTTCACTCACTATCTCGACGCTGACTTGGCCGGGAGCACAGGCCCAGGCTCATTGTTCAGACACTGCAGCTGCCAGCTACGAGGACGTAATGTGCAAGTTTCTTGCTGTCGCTTCCTTCCAGCCTGACAGGACGGGAGCAAAATATGGCTTCCCTTTACCATGTTTTGCCAAGCTGTAACTCAGTAAGGTGTCTGCTAGAACAAATGTGAGAGGAAGGTAAATCAGAGAGATTAGTCCTCGCTGGCGGGTGAATGTATCCTCTACAATGTCTAGTTTACATGTCATTCTTTGGATTTTCTCTGTTGCCCGTTGCAATTTGAGTCTCGCCATCATTTGCTGTCTCCAGCACTGGCAGAGGTCATGCACGGTTCACAGCAAGCGTAGAAATGTCATGCTAACTCTACATTAGCTGCATTTTCCCCGCTTGACCCCAGCCCTCCACCCTCGGTGCTATTTCCTTTCACAAATAGAAGATTAGCTCATACATCACTCCAGCAGATTCCCAGTGCCCATAATCATTTGTCAAGCTCTATTCAGTTGACCGTTGAGTTGTTCCTGCTTTTTTTAAACCCTGTCAGACATTAGCAGTTACAAATAAGTTGTCAGACAGCTCTAATAACACTGCTGCTCTGTTAATTTTACTGGAAAACTCTATATTTCATATTTAGTACGCACGGGTGCCATCTTACCATCACAAAGCACTATGTCACCCACTGCTCTTAATGTTTATACCACTAATAGTCCCAGTTTCCTCCGACCTTGATTGAAATACAACTTTTGCAGAGACGCCTCTAAGTCTGTTAACCTTTTTCAACCCCATATGTAAACCCCTAGGTATTCACTGTCAGGCTTTTACCCCATTAAAGGAAAAATGCACTTTAAAGTTAAACAACCACACATAAATACTGATCAGGAAAGCAACCTTTTTCACAATTTTATGGCAGAAATTGATCCTTAATTTGGAACCACTTGCACTTTGAAGCAAAAAGGAGAATTTTTCATCTTCTTTGAGTTTTTTGACATTTGTTTTACCACAGTCTCAGACTAAAATAGAAAATATGGATATTCTGCATCACATGCCAAACAGTGGCACAAAATTTTTATGTCACGTTTTTGTCATTACAGCAGCTTTAGAAGACGTTGCAAACTCAAATCCATCACCTAACCTACAGAAGTAGCATATAACATGTAATTTCTACTTTAGGTTTCAGTCTTCTCCTTTTATAACAAGTCTAAAAAAGGATGGAAAAGCATGAGCAGTAAGTCTTACGTCCTTGTGGTTGGTGGGGTCTAATCGCTGCATTCTGACAGAGAGATGTAATCGCATTACGCCATGCAATGACGACTCTCTGGGCCTAATTACTGCCCAGTTTACAGATGTAGTGGAGCAATATTTTGACAGTCTCACACACACTTTAAGGTAAAAGTGTACACATAAAATTACACTTTAATGCGAGGGGTGTCTGTTTTATGTTACTGGCTTCTGCCTTCTAACACTGTTGATAGGTACCTGCACATCTGTGGGGCATTTGGAGTAAACTGTGCATCTCTAAGTGTTGATGCACCTCGTCTCTATCATGTCAGAGATTACCTTTGTATCAGGAAACATGGCCACTTCACAGCTAGTTTTTTCCATTATATCAGAAGGAAATGCTTTGCTCAAGGGCACACCAGTCCACATCTACTGCTTATTTCCCGGTCAGAGCAGAGGTCCTCAGTGCAGACTTGGCTCATTCTTTTCACCTTTGAGCAAATGACGCATTAGTATTTCCTAAATCTGAGAAAAATTAAGCAGTATTAACATCTCTGTTCGCGCAAGTGTGAATTTACATTTCAGTGTTATTTGATGCAGGGAAGTGTTGAGAAAATACAAATGTCTTCCCAGTTTTCTCCACATTAATTGAGACAAAATGAAAATGCTGCATCTGTTTTACTTCAGAGAATAATATAAAACCCCCACAGGCCAAAAATACATCTAAAATATGAGCTTTATCATCAGAATATCATTCTTCACTCCTAAAATTGAAATTAGACTGACTAAAACATTGTTATCCAAATAAATCACTCTACAGAAAAGTCAGTGTGCTGCAGTTTATAGATAAAGTTGTACAACTAACAGCTTCTAAGGTTAAGTGAAAGAAAACAAGGGTAAGTCCTCTTGTCTTAATACCATCAACCTTGTTACAGTAGATCTAGACAAATGAGCCTGAGGCGAGAGGAGACTGTGGAGCAATCTGTTCGTTATCTGGCCGAAGCAGAAAAAGGGAGTGTTGGCTGACCAACCCGAATTAGGTCAGTAGCCGCTCAGTTTTTCCTATGATGTGGGTGTGATAGTGATGAGTGTCTAGATACACAAAGGATGGTGGTGTGTGAAGCAGGAAATGCAGGGTATGGACTCACCTTTACTTTTTCACAGCCATATTTGTCTATAGTAACCCAAAATAACCTAACACATGTTGTTTGTTTTAGTATTTTTGTCCACCTGTTGACACTGTGTGATGTCAGGTTGGTCATCTTTTGCATCATCTAGCTCGAGCTGATCATAAGGTATTTTTAAATGAGAGGCACCATTAGACAGTCAGTATGCCCTAAAAGGTTTCAAACAGCCACACTGTATCTACAGAAGCCATACTGTAGTATGTATGGGTGCAAAGAAAACAATAACATCAAAAGCTGGCATCTGGAATATTTCTGGAAACAAACTTTAACCACTGAAATGTACTGACAGTGTTGGAAAATGGCCTTCATTCAAAAAACAACATATTTTTTTTCCCTGATGCATTCATTTCTAAGTAGTATTTTAATGTTGTGGCTGTCATGGTGCCAATTTAATTGTCACTGAAGTTGCCATGACTACTGTAGAGATTAGCCTACAACAATTAAGAGTAAAAATGTGCAGATAAATTCATATAATAAAATAGAAAATACAATATTTTTGTCATCAGTACAATATTTCTTTCTAAAATGTAGTGAAGTAGCATAAAATGGAAGTACTCAAAAGTGTACTTAAGTAAATGTGCTTAGTTACTTTCCACCACTTCCTTCTGATTAAAATGATCCACATCCTCTTTTATGGACACTGAAACTGTACAAACTTCTTGGAACTGAATGGTATGAACTCAAAGGCCAAAACATCACATCATTTCTGGCAACTGAACTGCCAAGACATCAGCAGCCATCACATTAATCGTTTTCTGCAGTGTCTTTTCAGTCTTTATTTCCTCCTGTAATGCCTTCCTCTGTCTGGGTTTAATTCGTCCATAAATTCACTGTTTAGTTGTGCATTTGTCACCTAAACTAGAAGACATTCTCATGAAGTTTTACCAAGCAGAGTGCTGAGAACTCTCGAGCTGAACGCATTTGCTCTTGATTTTCGAGGAAATGAAGCCCAGCGCTGTTGTGACGTATTTGGAGACAAGGCAGAATGTGTTTTGAAAGACTGTAAAGCAGTGGCCGCATGTCGTGTGTGTTTAGAGGGTGTCGCTGAATGTGCCGTATTTGTGTGATTCCTGACCTCAACATGGGGGCTCGTTGGTGGGGCTTCAAAGGGTACAAGTGCAAATATCTGAATAACGTCATATACTGTACAGTAGTCAGCTTGAGGAACAGCTTTTCTTCCCATAAAAGGAAATGTTTGACACACAGCTTCAAAACAGACATTATAGAGATGCGTACTTGCCAGTACCAGCATACAATAAACAAAACATCACATTTTTTCCATAGAGTCTAGAATATGTCATAGTTTAAAACTAACCAGACAGCTTCTGCTATCACATATCTCATCCCATCATTTATCACGTCAATAGCTTCAACCAGCTTTGAACAGGAATGTATAATATGCACTAGGCTGAAACATTTTTGGGATGAATACAGGTGTCCTTGGAGTCAGGAAAAACGTAACAGCCTTCGCTTAGAACTCAGCAATCACATGTCAGCTACAGTTGATGAATGAGGCAGATTTTTGTCTCCTCACCAACAGTTTCGGGAGTACTGATAGTATCTTAACTGCGCATAGGTGAAGACAGATCCTGCTCATGCATGCAGTGGAATATGTGTATAT
The DNA here is from genome assembly GCF_001640805.2 of Lates calcarifer. NCBI lineage: Eukaryota > Metazoa > Chordata > Actinopteri > Centropomidae > Lates > Lates calcarifer. Next base: position 4,650,925 of record NC_066854.1, read on the forward strand.
ACAATGTAACATCTGCTTGACAACTTCCTACAACATGCTGTCATTTGTGTATAAAAAAAAAAATATATATATATATATATATTTTATTTTATTTTTTTTCCCCTGTAGAGTTCGCAGCCTGCCTGCCTCTCAGGTGAACTTGCAGAGGCAGGAACAGTGATCATTAATAACCAAAAAATCCCAGATCATAAAAAATCTAAACAGTGTTCTGTTTCAAAGAACAGGGCAGGTCTGGATAATAAGCATCTCAGCGATGATGAGGGCATCACTGAGGAATGTTCCCGATCAGATCCACATGAGTGAAGTCACCACGGCCGCAGTTAAGTCAACCAGATGGCATGAACATAGAGTAATACTGCGTGCCCTGCAAATCGTTAAGAGCAGGAGGAAGGTCATGTGGTGTCATGTTTGTAGCTACTGTGCTTTTTTTATCTGTATCAAAAAGCTCAGCACAGTGATTATCCCTTACTGTGCCAGTAAATCACATCAGCACACTTTTACACACGCACTCATCTGCAAGCTGTTTTCCCATCGCACAGCTTTGTTGCCATGGCAAACTCACAACTGTTGAACTTCCTCGCAAGAGCCGAGACGCATTGTGCAAGTTTAGTGACTAATGAAATACAGAAAATTACAATTTCAAGATTTTTCATGGGAAAGTACGCACATCTTATTATTATGAATCATGAAATGTTGCTGAAATAGAGTGACATCCAACACCCACAGACATTTGATTTCAATGATGCATGTTTGCTTTAGATGCCAAGTAGCTCAGGATCAAGCAGTGAGAACATATCACAGACAAAATCTGCATTTGAAGGATTTTAAGGCATAAATAAGTGAAAAAATCCAAAAAAAAATGTAAAAAGAAAAAAGCAAAAGGTTATGGAAAAGTCAGAGAAAATTTTAAATTGTTTGGTGTATGTTATAGTTTGTATTGTTGTCTCGTAAATGTCCCTTTAAGGGCAACAGGTCCTGGTGTGGACATAGTGATTGTTCTTCCTTGGAGGAAAAAAATCAGAAATGGCACAAAATTTATTTTAGAAAATAAGCAGAATTTGGTGTACATTTTTTTTGTTTATCCCACAAATGTATCTCAGAACCTGATAGTGTCTTTTTAGAACAAATTTCTCTCTTTATGTTTCTCTTCTTTCACCACAGATAAACTGTAGGGAAACACAAAAACTGAATTTTGAACTAAAAAGGCCCCCGTCTCTGTCACTAGAGTCGCGTTATGGGATCTTTTAACAGCCCAGGCAGTATGGACATTAAGACAGACTAGGAAAAAAGGTGAACCTGTCCTTTAAGTGTGTTTTAGGCAGTGGTCATAAGTATCAAATTCGGAGCACTTTTCACCTTAAATGATGTGGTTTTTCTGTTTATGATTTTGTGGCAGTGTTTGTGATGTGCAGTTGCCAAATTAAACTTTGGCTGCAGGTATGTTCATTTGATCACCCACAAAAAGAAACATTAAAATATTAAAAACGTAATGAAAAACCCCAACTAAAGAGCAGAAAGTGAGAATCCCATCCAAAAAAAACCTGGACTGCAGTAACATTAGACGTTTTTCCTCTCTCCTCTCCTTTGGTATAAAATGATCCCAGACCAGCTGGCTTGGTAAACATGAGATTACATCATAGGAGTTCTAGGTATTCAGAGGTCGTGTTTCATGCCGGTTCCTGTCATGTGGAGACGTAGACATGTGAAGTTGCCTGGTGTAGCTTTAAATGGTAAAGATGGAGACTCTGACTGGGTTGAGAGCATCACATGGCGACATACTGTGTTGTCATATGATGTATTGTAACCATATGTTCCAAACGTGAGCCAGGATTTAAGTTATTTTTTACACTATGAATGAAACCAAAGGGCACACATGGTCATAAAATTCACTCCCTGCCCTTCAGTTCCTTACAAAAGAACAAAGGCGAGCAGAGGGCCTGCCGTGGCCTAGCTGTACGCAGTGTGTGTGTATATCTGTGAGCTGAAGTCATGTTTAAAGTAACATCTGTTGATGGTTAGGACGCCGCTCTCGCTCTCACACCCCTGCTGCTCCTGCAGTACCCGGCGCGCGATGAGGTCATCACTCATGGACAGCTCCTCGATCGACAATTAATCAGAGGGGAACCGGGTTCATCCCCAGCCCCCCGCCCGGATTTACATGCTTTTTAGGGCTTCCAGGGAGGAGGTCAGTCAGCAGTCAGAGGGTTCCTGCTCAAAATATTTAAAAAAAAAAAAAAAAGGCAGCAGGAGATGGAGTTTATAAAGAAAGAAAGGGGGGAAGAGGTTGTTCTTTCCAAACCCCGCTGCACATTACCCCAGGATGCAATCACAATTCTCTGCTTTCCACGGCCCAGTAAACGGAAATGATTACATCCAGCTAAAATGCATCACACAATAATGGATTAACGAGAATGAAATAAAAGCCCGGTGCAACGCAGTGCCTCTCATACTGTACATGTCAAGCTGTGGCAGCTGCTCTCACAACACAGAGAGCTGTTTCAGCTCTCCTCCAACAAGTGATAAGTGGCTTTTCCTTTTAGAAAGCTTTTTTGGGGGTTTGCAGTCTTTCTGGCCCTCTGTAATAACGTTTTGGAAATTGTGCAGAGCAGAACAGAAGCCGCTGAACAAACTCTGGGTTTTGTGCTTCGGCGAAGGACTAAAATGTCATTTACTTAAGCTCCTCAGGGATTCTCTGTTTCTTCCTGCTTGAGGCAGTCTTGATGACATTTCTACCTCAACATCTTTGGAGGGTCAGTGGACTGTTTTATATGACAGAAATATATCTTCTCCATGTCTTGTTACGTCTTGGATGTTTTAACAGTACATAATACACCCACAGTTTTATTGATTGCTGGATGTTGTTGGAGGTTGCTGCTTTATTTGATTTCAGCTTGGATCCAGTTTTGTCATGTTAGCCATCACTTCTATTAGTTATAATAACCTTGTGTGAGATCTGGGAACACAGGGACATTGCTGCTAACCTGGCTCTGTCCAGAAGTAACTAAGTCCTCCTAACAGCGCCTCTAAAGGTCACTAATTAACACCTTATATTACAGAGTGTGTGTTAAGTGTTAAAATGCCAAGTTGTGGTTTTACAGTGGGTTATGTGCAGGGCTATATTTTTGGCTAGATTCAAGTGTCAGCTTGTTCCTGACAGTTACAGTGACAAGAAAACTCCACAGAGAAATAGTTGCACACATAACCCTGCTAAAACCACAAATTGGTTGCATCAACCAATCAGCTTGCCTGACACTCAGGTCTGTGTGAAGCATTGCTGAAAATTGCTGAGGTGTGTGCCTCAGCTCCACAGGTTGTTACCCTTTTAAAATACACCTAATGCAGGGCTTTAGCCTAGTTAGCGCTGTTAGTTTGGTCTGTACCAGATTCAGTCGTCACACAGCCTTGATAAATCATACATTGTTTGAAATCTCTTTATCTGTGCAAAGCATTTAGGATCACTGCAACAGCTGTTGACACAGAATTGGTTCAGACTTGTGGCTATGGCTCTGAAGTGTTTTCCACACAAAATGTACCACGACAGGCCTTATATTCCTTATTTCATGCCAAAAAAAAAAGTGCTCTGTTTGTCTCAGAGCCTAGTTGTAAAATGTAGAGTTACCTTTCAAAGGAGACCAGGTTAATGACTGTAATCAAAAGGGTTGAGGAACAGTAACAATTTTGTTTTGATTGCATTATTTTCAGACTGGTAAGAGGTGTCTGGTGAGAGGCTAATGAGCCAACAGTCAAATTCACTAAACCAAAAGTGAGACAGGAAAACAATACAGACATAAATATGTCAGGTTTTTATTTTAAGTTTAATCAGAATTGACCAAATCTGTGACGAAGTTATAATAAATATCAAGCAAACTGTGCAGCAGAAGCTGCTTTTACATGATCTTTACAACCATGCGTAACACCTACTGTTCAGTTTAAGATGCGAATGCTGCCTGGCTCCTTATTCATGAACCAAAAAGGAGCTGAGCCCTCACATGTACACTTACAGCAGTGGCATATAGTATAACTCATAATTTTCTGAGTGGCGGCACTGAAAAATGTAATGTGTCATGTGATGATTGTCTGGACAAACAAGTCAGGGAGGGAACACCTCCGAATACACACATCTACCTAATAACTTCACACACGCTCGCATCCACGACCGTAACAGAGCACTCAGCTACATAAACACGGCTGTGTCCAAGCGCTGAAGACAGATGACAATGGCAGATGTTGAACACTACCCCACACACATTTTTACTTGCTTCTATGTACATGCACTGACGCTGAAGTCCACTGGCGAACCCAAGACCGAAAAAATACACCCTCATCAACTATTTCCATGGTAATCTGGCATCTTGTTGAACATGCAGCGTGATTGATGCTTCTCAGATCCATTAGGTTAGCTTTTCTTTTTTTTTGTCCTCCTCTCAGTCGAATAAATCTTTTGCCTTTTCTCACGCGGTAATTAGCTCGACCCTGGACAGAGGCCTATTTTTCATGGCAGCCTGTCCTTCCTGACATGCTCGGTGACAAAGCGCAGACCGTCGTCACACCGTCCTCTGGTCCAAGTCAAACACTCTGCCATGGCTAAAGTGCAATGATGTGATTGTCCCAAATAGGTCACGGGCCGACGTCCAGCTGTGTTTCCTTTGTGAAATTAATTGCTGAGGGTGCATGTGTGTGTGTGTTTTTATGGACGCAAGTCTCTCTCAGTGTGTTGTAGGTGAGTTTCTTGGCTGGTGCACATACCCTGTGTGTGTGTGTGTGTGTGTGTGTGTGTGTGTGTGTGTGTGTGTGTGTGTGTGTGTGTGATATGTGATATTGCTGAGGAAGCAGTAAACAGAGCACTGCCCAGTAACTGCTCTCCATGTGACATTTACAGAAGAAATCAGTCAGACGTGTTTCCACCTCAGGCCTCCAGCCGTCTCTGTCTTGGCTGGCAGTCTTAAACAGCACTTCCAAATAATTCAACCCAAGTTCATCTCACATTACAGCATTTTATGGATCATGTTTTCACCACTGGAGGCGTTAAGACTTCTGCAACATGCCTCTACAATGGTTGTTATGTCTCATAATCCAGCACACTTGCAGTATAATGCCTCCTAACGTGACACAGATGGAATTAGAGTGAGGCTGTTTACAAAAAAAGCAAATCTACAATTTCACACAATTCTCATGTATTCCTATGATCTTGGACAGTTTAGAGAATTACCACATTGCAGCTCATTATGAAACAATCTGACTTTCAAGTGTCCTTCCTTATGAGCTGCTGCCTCTGAGCTTCCCTGGCTCTGAAATGCAGACTTACTGTAGCTGTATGACTTCCAGGGATATGGTTTTTCACTCTGGTTCGCAAATATCCTCAGCGCTACCATAAAGCAGAGCTGTAAATGTAAAGCTTATTTGTGTATTTAAGCTCAGACCTAAATTATCTGTCGACAAAGTCTTGCCTCCCACTCTGGGTTGCTGGATCATCTCCAGAAAAAACTCTTGGTTTTCTCTGGGTTTGTGCAGAGTTGTTCAATAAAAGGTGATAATAAAAGTAAAGGACGTACTCCAGGTCATGGGAAAAACAATAATGGAATTCTTTAGGGTGGATTTTCCCTTGTAATCCCGAAGAACACTTTGATTTAATGCTAACATTACATAGGTTTATTAAGACATTTAAAATCTGGCAGCACTGAGTTGGATGGAGCTAGATGGAGGATTTGAACCATCTTTTTACTGCCTGACAAAGTACTCTTGAGCAAGGCAGTCAGGTCTCAGCATTATTCAGTGGCCACTATTCTTATCTTCCATCACAAGGTCATGGGAAAAGACAAAAACATTTAATCACACTACTTCCACTCCGTCCGCTGGAATGAGGCCCTCTAACTCTGAAGAACACGCTGACATTGACTCATAAAGACACTCGTACCGCAGGGACAGTGAGGCAATTAGAGATGACAGATATTTCTAAAATAAGAAAGCTGCATCAGCTGTAATTTTGGCTTCAGTTTGATACTGCACTTAGCCGCCAAATTCATGCATGGACTTTAAAGTGTGTGGTGGTGTTGTCACTTGAATGTCACGTAGCTACATAGTTGTGCTTTTACAGTTCAGCCTGTTGGATCTTAATGGAACATGTAGTGCACATCTGTGGTTGGTCAATAGGAGTGTTCTGTTATTTTTGCAATTTAAATAAAGTACAAAGATTCAGGGGGAAGTTAAAGCTTTGAAAAACAGGAATCAAAAGCCTCATTGACATTATATTTTTCTCTTTGCGTCTGTCTTGTAAGCAACAGGAAGTTAGCACACGCAGTTTGCTGCTGAAGGGCATCCAAAATTAGCATTTAAATCAAATCAGATATTGGAATTTAGAAAGTGTGAGTACCTCCCCTGAAGCCAAAATGAGATTTTCTGTAATTGCTTTCCAATCATATGACACCAAACCTCTCCGAGGAAACCAACATAAATACATTTACACACTGCAGGGCTGAAGCAACCGTTGTGATTATGGTTTTTTTCATGGGTGAAGGAGGATCAGCAGCTTTTCTCACGCACACACACTGACCTCTCGCGCTCCTGCTCCAGCAGGTTGGTGAACTCGTCGCTCTTCTTCATGAACTCTCCGTGATTCCTCTTCTCATCCTCCAGCTTGTACAGGGTCTGTTTGTGCGACTGCTCCACCATCAACAGCTGCTCCAGCATCCGCCGGTGTGTCTCCCTCTGCTTCTCCACTAATTTATCCAGCTGTGGAATGAGGATGCAGAAAAACCTTCATCATGTCATATCTGGACTGCTTTGTTACTCATTCACAGTCTTTGAGGGGATTTTTTCTTTAAGTATATTTGAGTGTTGGTGTTACCTCTACCATGGGCTTCTCATAAATGTCCTCCTGGAAGTCTTCAGCCTTGCCCTGGATGGCGTCTCTCTGCAGGGCCTGCAGGACCTTCTGTGGTGTGACAAAGCCATATTTTGCTTCTAGCAGGGCCAAGTCAATTTTCTCTGCCTTCAGCACTGTGATCACCTCGTCTCTCGCCTACAGTTGGAGAGGAAGGTGAATTTGGTTAGATTTAACTTCTTGAACTGTAAATTGGCAGTTTGAAAACCTCCACTGAGTTGAAAAATAGATCTAGGTGGTTGCATCAAAATTTCTCTATCTTTATTCACTTGGTTTCACCATTGGTACATACAGCAGTGGTTCTCATGTGTTCCTAAAGAGGTTCCTCTGCAGTTACTAGTGCAAGTGTCACTGAAACATTATGGAGCTGCTCAGCTAATTTAGCAAATTGGTGTGAGGCTGATCTTTAGTATATGTACAGTCACAACAACCAGTGACATGAAAAGCAGTGAACAGGGTATCAGAAAAGTCAAAAATTAATTCTAAAAGTATCCATTTAGTATGTAACATGAATGCAAAATTGAACTTTGACCTCTCTGAATTAATCTTCTCTTCCGTTGGCTGGTATATAATCTACAACAAAACAAAGTCCAGTACTGTGGAATAGATACTGCTATCTCTGCTCTGTTTGTTTATGTCTACTTTGTTTCCTTGTACAGTATCTCGCCCCTTTGACGACAGCAGCAAGGCAGACTTTGGCTTGTTGATATCATGCAACAACACTGCCAGGGGATTCCTGGACCCAGAATGACAGGAAGTCGACCTCAGCTGTTAGCTGTCCATTAACACAGGCTTTTAGTCCATCTTGAGTGCCCACTGCCCACTGAGCCACCGTGTCTGACTATATGTCCGACTGGGGTCAGTGCCATGTCTGCTGGCCTGTCTGCTGCTGTTAATGGCTAAGTGTTCCCAGGGCCAAATCCAAGTTTTCTAATGCTTTTGCGTCATCTCTACAGTTTAAATTACCTGTAGCTCTCCCTCCAGCAAGCTCAGCAGAAAGACGAGGTCATCTCGGGAAAGGTCCCTGCCCTTTTCCCTCCGGCCGCCCTTAGTAGCACCGGCACCGCCACTCCCGCCGGCACAGGTGCTGTTCTTGGCCATCTTGTGATTCCGCTGAATGGTGCCGGTGTCGTCCGGTGGCTCGCGGTGTCGGCTGCGGCGCTCAGCTCTTCCTGAGGGCTCCTCTCGCTCTGCAGATCGCTTGCGTGTGTCCGCCTGCTGCTGCAGCACTGGCTTGGCCTTGGTTATGTCTTCCAGACTGTTGCTGCGGGATCGCATGTTCCTCTACCTGTTGCATGAATGGAAAATGAAAGGATAAGGATGTTTTTTTTATTATTATTATCCTGCATGCATTTTCTGCATGTGTCGTGTGTGTGTGCGTTTAATTGTCTTTGCGTATCTTTTGCATTATTTATCTTTGCAATAAGTCACAAAAAACAACAAGCAGAATACATAATGTGCCAAATTAGAATCCATGACATTGACTTTGAAGGACTTAAAAGAACAAAACACTCAGATGCTTTTACACTGTCATATGCAATCAATCTGTGACGTTCAGTGCATTCCAGGAGTTACTCTGTGACTGATGAAATGTTTTAATTTACATTTTCTGGCCGGAGGATTTAGGCATTAGTGGGCATGGATGCCACTTCCATTCAACCTGCCTCAACTCATTGAGGTCCTACATATCCCAGCCTGCCTTTAAGCAAACCCAAAACGTCAGTCAATCCCAGGAAATAAGAAAACACCCCACTAAAAATACAGTGAGCCTAAACATGGCAAGACACATGACCAATAGTAGGAGAAATGTTTCAGTCTAGACTTTCTTTTCAACATCCATAGAGACTGTGTGTGTCTAAACATAATTTTTGTTTACTGCGTATCAGACTGTGCAGATATAACCTGTTCTGTCATCATGCTGTGAGTAGGCCGTAAATTAGCCCTGCACCCTACATCCAGTTCCACACTTGTCATCTGTGCAGTGCAGCAGCATGTCGTCATTGCCTTCCATATTATTATTAGTCACTTAGCGGAATAGAGTCATCATCACCACGTCGTACCACCGGCCACAAGGCACGATTATGCCACAAATTCTCTGACAGTGCCAGAACTTTTTTGGACCACGGAGCTTCTGTCCTGTCGCAACGAATTACCCAAAGATGCTGACCGTCATTCACAGGTGATGAATTTCCCCACAACGTGAAATTTCTCTAGAAAAAGGCGGCCAAATCAGTCTGCCAGAGGATTTAGGCACTGGAGCGCTGTGGTCTCCTTGTGTACCTACTCTGTGTGTTTTACAGATGTTGATAGGTGGTCTGATGTGTTTGGGTCTGGAGAGTGATCGGAAAAAGGGGTAACATCAACGTAGTTGACATAGTGAGCTATGAATAAAAAGCAGCGTGGCTACCTACCAAGGTCTGTTCAGAGTATACAGTGTGTCTTTGTGACATCTGGTTTATGAATGGGCCATTCAGTGACTCACTGACTACGATAAATCAAGCTATGATAAATAGATGAATGCTGTAAGCTGCAAACTCAAGGGCAAAAGAACTGTAAGCTCCTTTGCCAAGTAATTTATTTCTTTTTCAGCATTATGTTTGGCTAAAGTAAATATATCCAAAAGGCAAAGCAGAGCTGAAACAAAAGCATGCTGGGACTCATTTCTGAGTGTTTGATGTGAGCGAGAACAATCTGTCCAAAGGCATTACATCATCATCTATCCAGCTCGACTCACATCAAAATGTTTCCAACTGAGTTCGAGAGTTGCTGTTCTAGATTTCTCAACAATGTCCTCACTTTTATTTTGTCACACAAAATGTTGCACAAAATTGTTTTAACTGCGATGCTATTTACCATTTACGGCCACTAGCCAAACCTAAATAATTAACACCATGTCAAATATGTCAGTTAATTGAGTCTGACTTTATCACCACCACCACTGTCAGTCAGGTTTTCTAATGCTAATTGGGATATAAGAACAGCGAACATTGGCGGCCACTAAACCTTGGCAGTCTGTGCCTTTGTGCACCCTGTTTCAACTTCTCTTTTTTTGCCTGTCCAAGTTAAAATTGCAAAATAATATTTCTCAGCGTCTGCCACTGAGACAGAAACGAAAATCTCACCACTCCAACTGAATTTGCCTGAGCTGGCCTAATTGGAGCCTAGAAACAATGTGTTCAAGACTCCTGAATCGTGTGTCCAGCCTCTGTGTGAGGCCCTCTGACAGTTTATGAGTAAGAAAGATGGCTGGGTGATTGCATTGTGCACACTCTAGGCAAGGCGCCACATGATTCAGAGCTGAGGTAATTCCCTGCAGTCTAAGACAGACTCCACATCGACTTACTCAGAGATCTGGGCTACAGGCGATAGACAGAACTGCTCAAAATGTGTGTGTGCAGGTGTGTGTGTGTGTACAGATTTAGGTAATGTCCGTGCCTTTCTGTACAATATGTAAAAGATACAGTGTAGTTTGTGTGTTTGTAACCTTACTGTCATTATAACCATGAAGTACTGCACTAGATACACAATCAACTCAGCTATTCGTCTCTCCAGCACAACTGTAGCCTTGTTAAATTTACGCCATGATGCAACAAACACAGACACTCGCACTGACACTCGCTTGCACAGAGAGCTTGAAGACACAGATTTGAGCTGAGATTGTGCAACAAATCCAGAGGTCTCAGACATGTAACGCAGCCCCGCTGGGATTCCTACATGTGCAAGTATCACGTATCTGCAAAATCTCCAAGATGGATCAGAAATATATCACATAGTTCATAAAAAGGTTCACAGAGGGGACGGGAAAAGAGCTTCATATTGGCTCTGACGTATCTCCAAATCAGTCCTTTACTGTCAGTTTTGAGATCAGTGTTGTATCTCTGGTGAGTGGTGGTCCTGATTTTTGTGAACTGTGTTACTGGTTACTGGAAACTTGGAGCGAATGTGGTCAAAATTGGACACACTGGAGTCATGAGCAAAAATCCAAAAGAGCTGTCCAGCACTGATGCTGATTTGTGTTCACAGACTGATGTGAAAATAATTTGTTGAACTGTAGTTACACTGCTCTAAACACCTTTCTTTCATTATCCAAGTTCTGATTCCATGCAAGGATTTGTCCTTAGAAGATTTGAATGAGATCAGCAATGACTAAATTGCACTTAATGTACTGAAATTATTAGATGAACATAATGAGCTGTCAGCGTATCCAAAATAAGCTTTTTAAATGTGAGGAAAAACATGACAAGCTGATTCACCAACAGTAGATATGATAAAACCAAAGTTAATCTCATTTTCCCTCTTTGTTAAGTGTTAAGGTATCGGTATTACAGCAACACAGTCCGTCTTTAAGAAACACAGGGTGTAAATAGACTTTAGAAGGCAGCAGTGCCTAATGAAAGCGCAGTGTAAAAAATGTAAAAGATGCTGGTTGGAAATTTCCTCTCAGCCTTCCTTCACTGGAGGAGGCGAAAAACACTGGCTCTTAAAATGGCTGTGTACGCTGTGTGCACACATATTTTCTCCATGACCGTGTTGTGTTGTTCGTGTCGTCAGCTTCAGAGAAGGTGTGAAGACAAATGCTGCTAATTAGCCACCATCTGTGGCCGTGAGACCTGAGATGACCCTGTCAGAGTCATTTTTATTAGATTAAATCACAAATAAGGGAATCTGTCACCAGTGAAGGAATGGATATCTAGATAAAATCAGGCAAAGAGGTCTTTTTACTTGGAAACCTGATATAAACATCATTTCAAATGAAGTCCGTCATTACCCAGTTATCGTGTTAGTACTTGTTCTTCTAACGCAATGATAATACATCATGTATTCCATCTGCTAAAGCACTAATTGACAATAACAGCATGAATGAACGGGTGTGTGACATGTGTAAAATTGCCCAGAGATGACTTAACCGTGCTTTGTCTTCTTACTAATCCCATCCAGCCAGTGTCAGGCGTTTCTGTCAGAGCAGCTTGAATAAAGTCCAGTCATTTTTCATTTTGTGAGCAGGATCGGTGCCAGAAGGTGATGTTATGATTAACAGGTGCTCAGATCTTATGCAACAGATTTGGCTTCTTAGTTTTGTTTTGGCACTAAAGGCAACACACTGAAAAGAATCATTCAAGCACAAGTCCGATTATATGCAGACGAAGGATTAATTAATGTTTTTTTTTTTTTATTCTATGATTTTTTTATGCCAGGAATGCATACATTTAGATATGGATGTGTGACATGTGTGCACACACAGTAGCTTTTCTAGAGGATCAGGGTTGTAGCAAGGGGACAGGCAACCACACCCACACAACCAAAGCAACACTTGTTTTTCAACCTGTAAAGGAGCAGAAACACGCTGATACTACACAGGTAAACCATGTTTACCATGTTACCTGTCTTCCTTTAGCATGTTAGTATGTTAACGTCAGCTAATTAGCACTTAATTCTAAGAACAGCTGAGTCTGTAGCTTCGATGTACTAAGAGAGTTGGATACAGCGACACCACTCAGTCTTCCTGCTAGTTTTCCCCCGTGGCCAATCATAGTACTGCAACTGATAAAAACCAATGAAATCCATTTCCCAGACGCCTGTAAACCTGAACAGAACACCTGGAATTCCAAACCAGATCAATAATTACCAGCCACCAGCAACAGGGCTGGTATTGTTTTCACCTTGTGAGTCTATATGAGTCAAATGTACTGTAGCGGGAACTACTACAGAGACGGTTTTGAGTGCTGGCACTGGCATGATTTTGTGATAGCATCACAACTGTGCAAGATACACAATGGTGAAACTTTACAGGTGTGTAGTTGACATCAAAATTAAGGCCGAAACATTAACATGTTGACAGGCGTCACGGTTGGTGTGATCCTATTACAAGATGGTCTCTAGTTACTCTTCAGGTAACTAGGTAGGTTTTACGTTTTAGATACGAGCAATTTTTATGTTCAGAATATCATCCCAATGTGAAGTCCAGGCAAGAACGTGCAGACAGAGCCAGGGAGAAACACCAATGCACATGTGCAGCAGGCCACACAATATGAAAGTAAACTTGGAAGATAGAAACTTTTTGGTTTATGTGCTTGACAAGCAGTTTCATTCGGATGAGTGGACGCCATATTGGAGTTCAATATCTATTTCTCATAATGTATCCATGGTACAAAGTTATGAACCAGAGTATTGGACAAAAATTATGTGGTGATGTGGCTATATTAAAAGTTGAAGGATCACCAAAGTGATCACAATTCACCCTGACAGGAACATAAATGTCTGTACTAAAATTCAGAGCAATCCATCCAGGAGATGCTGAGGCATTTCACATAAACCACATCATGGTGGCAGTAAAGGAACATTCATCAGTTACCAAGGTTAGTGAGATGCATCCCTTGTGCAACATGGATATCTGCACAAAATTTCATGGCAATCCTTCTGGTAGCTGAAATATTTCAGCCTGGGCCAACATTGCCACACTGCAAACATGGCTCAATTAGCAATATTAATAAAAACAGCTTGCTTATTCATTCATAAGTTCTCTTTCCTTCTCCCCCCCTCCTCCTTTCCTGGGGCCCTTCCATTACCTTGCGCTCTCATTAAGCAGAGAGGACAATGTCTGAAGCCAAAAGCAAAGCTGTTACTGGAAACGGTTGGCAGTTTGGTCTAGTCTAGTCGGGACCACCAAGGTTTCTCCAACTAGCTACCAGGTCAAAAGGCTCATTCATTCAAAGAGTTTTTAAGCAATGAACTCACCAAGCCAGCCAGCCAGTCACTAACTCATAAACCCCATAAAGTCTGTCTATAATGGCCATAGAGTAATTTTATCACACATCTGAATACTTCAAAAAGCCATTAAGCTTATTATTTAGGAGCTTTATGATTCTGGATCTTTTCTATGACTGCTGGGACTCACAATCTAAACCAGCACCACACCCCTACCACACAAGAAAAACCCTTTCCCAGAAGTTTCCCAAACTTTGTCAGTACCTTAAAGTATGCACTCACAAGGACATCAGTATCTTTTAAAATGAACACTTACTGTCTGTAAAAACTCAAAAAAAGGAGAGCTTTTTAGTGATGACTTCACTTTTCATGTGAGCTGGAAGTAAAGCAGAGGGAGGGCCAGTAAAGTCAAGAGGGTGAAAGGTGAGGAAACAGGTGTGCTACAAAAACTATACCTCTTCACTCTTTCCTCACTCACTCACAGACACATGCACTAACAGCGGTCTGTGTGGACGGTTGGCATGCGAGCAGTAACACACAAACACGCACAGAACATATGCATGCATGCACACACCCACCACCGCACAGGCACACACAAATCACAGAATAAATTCCTGCAGCCTGACATCACGCTGCTGTCAGTATGATTGAGGGGAAGAGAAATGCAGATCAAAAGAGAGCAGAGAAAGGGAAGAGAGGGGAGGGAAAGATGTAGGAGCAGCAGTATATCCTTAGGAGGATCTGCTGGTAGTCTGCAGCTTAGTGTACACACGAAATCATCACTTACAGTTTAAGCATGGGCTTTCATGTATGAATCTGCAAACAGCTTTAAGGTGGGTTGAGAAGATTCTGTAACATTTCTCAACCTTTTCAAAATCCCATTGGATAAACTCAGACATGCACATTGTTGCTAAATACAAGGCTTGTTTTTTCATGGTTCCTGAAGAGTTCACACTTTGACAATCAAGGTTTACATTCAGCAGAGACAGAATGGTTTTGCATCTGTGGATAAATATCCCAAAACATGTTTGCAGCTAGCATCCTAGCATTAGCTTTAGCATGGTATGATAAGAGAACTGGTGGTTCTGCCATGTTTTTATAGTATTTTGTGACTGAAATTAAGAATTAGTACAACATTTTGGCTATTTGCTTTCTTGCTAAAAGTTACATGAGAAGATCAGTACCAGTGTTGTGTCTGCACTGTGAATATGAAGCTATTGACGGCAGCTGTTTAGCTTAGCTTGGCAGAAAGACTGAAACCAGGGGGAAATCTGTCAAGGCAAATAACAAATTTTAACCTGAGATATCAGAAGTCTGTTGCTGCTGTGGCCTTTTTAAATTCTGTGAATTATTTTACAGCTAAAGGAGCAGTCTTCCTCTCTGCATAACCCACACAATCTGTTTGTGGCCCAGGAAAAATGTATCATGTGGAGTGGGAGGGCTGGTTTCCATAGAGAGGAAGGTATGACAAATCAGATTTAAAATGCACATTTTCATCTCAGCATGTATTGTCTCGAAGCAACACTGTAGAGTCATGCATCATTATCAGAGGTAACTGTGTGCAGTAGTAGGTGAGCCAGAGGCTCATCCATGTAAAATCAGATTAGATGTCACTCATTTTTCACACCATTAAAATTCCTGGTCATGTGTGATGAATGTGAGGTCACAGCCATGTACTGGACTGTATCTCTTTCTAGTGCTGGATGATATTTGTCTCTCTGTTGCTGTCATTTCACTGGCAGTAAGGAGTTCAGATCGCGGTTCATTTTGCTGTAAGCTAATGTCCAGTCTTTTGCCTGTTATTTATTTGTACCGTCCTTTGTTGTAAATGTGCCACACATGCTTGCATATCACATTAGTTATTCATGAAATCAATTATTCATCCATTATTCTTTACACATTCCGGCTGAATAATGTCACACATCTCCATTTTCATCCACGCATATTGTTATTCACAAACAGAATTATGTGTAAGCATGTATGCGAGGCCATGCGCTGAGAGAGTGAAATAAAAGCAAGTGAAATTCAATGTCAGTGATGATTAAACTACAAACTTACAGAACCAGAGGAGGTCACAAAGCCCTGAAATCACCACTTTTCCTTTTGGCTCAGTGGGAGGTTCAAATTTATTTGGCAGGGCAGAGTGAAAACATCTTGAAATAAGCTTGATAAGAATATAAAAGAGAGTTTATTTAATACAGTTTTATAGTGCAGGAGTCTGCTGTTTTGCATTTAGCCATTACAGTTATGTACTGTTAATACAGTTATATACAGTTAAGACAATAACCTCTGTGTGCTGTAGCTGTAGTAGCCCTTTAATGTAACAATGCCTGGATGTCTTAATGGTAAGAAGACAGACATACTGTGTGTGAATGGTTTCAGTAATACCAATAAGTGGCAATAAATATGTGCCTCTGGAGAGCACAAGGACAGTTTAAGACGGATGCTTTGGAAAACGTGTGGGTCCTCTTGAGGATAGTTTTTTCCATTGTAAAATATAAATATAGTTCTAGTGTTTCTACTTGTGTTGCTCCACTTAAAGTACTTTTAAACAGCGTTAAATGCATCAGTAGAGCTAACAGCACCCAAAGAATGACTGTCAGAGAGCAGCACGCTGAGCCGGAGGGGTTTCCGTCATCAGGCCAAAAAAAACCAGTGAAATGTTTACAAACAGTGCGGGTGTTGCCGCAGCAACAGGTAGCAATCAGCATTCAGGCCTCGAGGTTGAATGAGGTGCCATAAAACCGTCGGAGATGTTTCCTGCAAGCATTAGCGCTGCTGGACTGTAAAGCAACAAGAGAAGTGGTTTGGGAATTCTTCTGCACTGAAGTCGTGCACAGCTCAAGGCACGGGACGTAATTCCTGTAAAACGTCTGAGGAAGAATGCTCGGAGACGATCAGGCACTTAAACAAAGATGTTTCAGCTCATGTGTAGGCACACTGTTACTTAAAGCTGTAGGATATATGACAGTGACTCGCCGTCACAGGGCTCTTAGCTGTTAAAATGCCAGTCTGGTGAAAAAGAACACTGCCACACATTTTTTTACATCAAGGCCTCCTCTCTGCTAGATGATGCAATCCCGGGAAATCTTTGGACCGGCCAGAAACTGTAACAGTGTCAGCTTTGCACATTTCCCCTGCAAGCATGTCTCAGAGACAGGGATCATATTCAGTAACAGTGTAGTTCCACTGAGCAATTCTAAATCTGATTATGTGGAATAAGCTCATCACTTTGGTAGGAACAATCTTCCAGTCAGAAATGGGGCAGTGATAATAAATCTCACTGTTGTCTTCTGGAGACAAAAAAACACTGAATTTACCTCTCTGTGTAAGCAGTTGCCCTGAAATACTGTACTGTTAATATCAAGGGAACATCTGTCTTTTAGTCCACACTTGACATCACTTCTTGTCGGACTAATGAAAATTTACTGCTTCACATTCAGCAGTGGAAGAGCATCTGGTTTTCAGCAGGGGGCGCCATGTTGCCATGAATGTTTGAATCTTCAAAACCCTTAAAACTACTGGAAACAAGATGTCTCTACTTGACTGAAATGTCCAGTCTTAGTGTAAAGTATGTGCCGTGTCTGTTTCAAGTTTCCACATCACACTTGTGTAAGTTTCTTTCTGGAGCATGATTGGCTTTAAAACATGTCGTAATGCCCCAAAATCCTGCTTATACATACACATCGTAAACTCAGATTTGAGGCACAGAGAAACTTTCCAAATAGAATTTGAAAACAAACTCACACACGCACAAACATCCAAGTGAAGTAACAAAAAAGCAATGTCATACGGAGCTGATGTTGATTAGTCAGACAGAAAATTAATTGACAACT
Organism: Lates calcarifer; assembly: GCF_001640805.2. Classification (NCBI taxonomy): domain Eukaryota; kingdom Metazoa; phylum Chordata; class Actinopteri; family Centropomidae; genus Lates; species Lates calcarifer. Next base: position 4,668,346 of record NC_066854.1, read on the forward strand.
ATTCAAGCAGGAATGCAAAAAACAATCTCATTGTGGCTCTTAAATGATAATAAACTGAATCTATTTAGGTTTTGGACTGTGGGTCAGACAAAACAGGCAATTTGAAGACGTCATCTTGAGTTCTGAGATTGTTTTCTGACATTTTGTAGAATAACTGGCAGTTTAATTGAGAGCAGTTGCAGCCCTAATGTCTTACAAAACCCTCTTAGATAAGTTTGTGATTTTGAACTATATAGATTAAACTGACCTGACTTGACTTGTCTTGAGAGGGATGAACCTTTGTACAGTCTGACACTGTGAAAGACAGATAATGAAACATGGACAAGTTGCATGTAAAAACAAACCTAATCTCAGATGAACCTCAGAACAAGGTATTAAACCTTGGGAGTAAGAAACACTGACAGATTCTGAGCCAAAACAAACTAATGACTCCGTTCATGATCTCTGAGCTCATTCAGGTAACATGACATAAAGTTGCTGACAATGAAGGTGATCTGTCCTCTGGGAGAGGTGAAGACAGAGCATGGACAGGGGCTCATGCGTCCTCTGCCAGGTTTACATTTGAAGGAGTTTTCAGTCTGGGAGAAGGGCCAAGTCTGATGGTAAACCATGAAATGTGGCCAAGCATATGTGCATTTAGTCTTATTGAACTGAATGTGTAAATGCACACACACACTGTCTGGTTGTTTGTCTGCTTTCAAGCAGCAGTGTTGCCATGAGAATGTCTTTCTCATGATCTCATGGCTGGCTCCAAATGTTGCATTTTACAGTGTGTGTGTGCATGTGCATGGGCATGTGTGTGTAATATCCTTAACTGTGCAGGTCTTCACTGTGTATTACAGTTTTTTTTTTTTTTGGGGTCCTGCTTCGTGCCAAGGTCTTCACATTTAACAAGGTCAAACTTGTGAAAACAAAAACAGACAGCGGTACAGAAGTTCAGGGACCTCTCAACCATAACTGAGACCAAATGAGTTTTTAATGGGACCAGTCATGCTGTTTTGATTCAACCATCAGCGCAACAGAACATGACGCACATGAAGTGACCCTCTTTCTCTTGCTGTTGCTCTTTAGAGCCACAAAACTTGACTCTATGTTTAGCCTCGCGGACTCTCATGTCAACCTCAATACATGTTCTAAACACGCCCAATATATTTAATATCCTGTATTGGCTTTCATGTCTTGGCAGGTGCTCCATGCTCAGTGTCATCAGACTGTAACCTTGTCTGTTTTGGAGCAGGTGATTATGAGAAAGAGAAGCCTGAGGTCTGATGGGGTTTGAGTTGGCCAGTAGCTGCTAGGTGGTAATAATATCACCCCACTGGATGTCACTCTGAACAAACCAAAAGTGAAGGGTCATCCAGTTCAGTGGCAGGCTGGCTGGTGTGTTTCAGGTGGTGGCATGACTTTGCAAGGTGGGATCCTATACTTTAAAGGTGCTATATGTTAATGCTGTGTAGTCAGCGTTAGCATTAACAGCTGTTTACTTAGTTACCATCACAGGGTTTACAAGACAAGAGGTTAGAATATGCCCTCTTCCTCATCCTCCCATGTTGGACTGAGAGCAGACTGGACACTACAGTTAGCATGCTAATGTCAGTAGAAGAAAAGAAGTGATAGAGATAGAAGCAATATTGGCGTTGCTTTCCACAGCTGGAAACAGCTCTTAACAAGTAAAGAAATGATGTTTGATCCTGAACTCACTATGTCGCAATAGCAGAAACGTATATAAAGCATCATTAAAGCTGCACTAATCAACATTTTTATATTAACCGTGGGAAAAAATAACTATGTGTAATGTGAAAAGACTGTGGTTATAAACTGACTGAGAATTATCACTTGGCTTTAAAGTTTACCTACAGGGCTTTTTAGCACCTTCCAGCTCAGAACTGAATGTAGCTGTGCAGTCTGCAGATGAGAAAAAGTAGAAAATCTTGGTGGTTTTTTCCTATCCACAACTTTTGCCTTTAACATTGCAGCTGCTTTTTCTTTTACTTTCACTACTGGCAATTTATGAAATATGAATATCTTTTTAAAATATATATACCTAAACCTGTGACTTGGCAGATGAGGGACAAGAGGAACAGAGAAATAAATTGCACCTCCTACACAAGTGACAGAAAAAGCTCTGTGATCAGATAAAATGAAGCAATACATGAAACAAATTAGGGTCTTATTCACATTAGTGCTGTGCAAACGCAGCCAGAGCTGCTAAATTTGTTCTCTCTGAAGATGGATTGTTAGAGCATGCCACTGCTTTGGTGTTCAGTGATAGAAGTGATTTAATTTATGTTTGGACCAATTTCACATTTAAATTTCATCAGATCAATCCTTCTGAATTTTCCCTGGTTAGGCAACATTTTTAGAAGCATCCAGATCTCTTTCCCAATTTTAAAATATGATCCTGTATTCCTGCTCCCCCTCCACCCCCCTCTAAAGGGTCCTGTGTGCCCAGCATGACAGAGCAGCTCCAGACAGATCCGATGGTAGGAAGGTGTGAATAGCTGGAATGATCTGTCACCACAAGGGCCACCAGGGAAGAAGACAGATCACCTACAAGCCCCCCAACATCCTGACACTGTGATCCCCTGTGCTCAATCCCAGACATGCTGGATTTTGAGGTATTTTTGTACACAATTATGCACAATCATCTATTTTTGTGCTTTTACTAGTATCGCTCCTACAGTGTACAGTGCATTGTTGCAGCATGCTTGACTTAATCTTGTCAACACTGGACATAAACAAGACTGAAGACTGAGAGATTTAAAACATCTGACAGTTCATGGCATTGTTTTTTGTTAAAGCTGGCATATGTCTTAATTTTAGGTTTTGATAATAACCTTGCCTTGATTTAAAGAATTATTTAGAGGTTACAGGAGCCTTTGCTCTGTTCAGCCAGCAGAGGGCAGCACTTTTTTATTTTTGGGAGTGGCCTTATGGAGCTTATGGATACTGAATGATGTTGCACAGCTTCAGCAGCAGTGTCTAGGTGACATATTTATTTTGATACAAATTGTCTTCCTTTAGTCAGAACAGGCTGAATTGCAGATAGACCACGGTGTAGTACTAATGAACTAATAGAGAAGCACAAGGGTAGTGACAATATGATACAATACTGGTTGGAGGTGCTGCAGTAGGTTTGAGGGAGTACAGTACAAGAAGTACAAAACACAACTACATTCTGCTAAAGAAATAAATCAAACAACTTTCTCACATTTGACTTCCAAAGTAGGACACTAATTTGCAATTCACAAAATTAAAGACAAGCTCTGTGCTCTGTACTTGGGAACTTGGTTTTGCTGTAGTGTTGTTGTTTATGTTTTCTGTAGTAATTTGTATCAGCTCCAGGCATGTGGCGTGGGTGTGTTTTGCTCTTCCAGTCTGCCATAGTGTGGTTTACTGTATGTTAAATGGATCATTGTATTAGTGGCCTGCAGACAGCTTGTGTCGTCAGATACTGTTAAGGAACTGGCTGGGTATGTCGTGTTATAGCTATAGGGTCCTAGACATCACGTAAATGTTTCACCACATGTGTCTGTTCAGCTTTAACCTCTGGCCTCACCTGGACGCTCAGACAAGCAGTGACTTTAACAGTGACAATGAGATACCAGCAGCACCTTTTCATTCAGTTTTTAATTGTATTGTGTAGAAATTCAACCAAAGTTTCCAAGTGATTTGTAGGATAAAAGAGCACGCAGCTGAAAGAGCAGGAAGACAGATGGGCAAAGAAATAACTGAAAATAGGAAGAAAGAAATAAGAAAAAGGACACACACATAAAAAAGGGAGGCGCTCATTCATTCACCGGTGTGTTTCCAGTCTGTCCACCCATCTGTGTAGTGACAGAGGATTGACAGTAGAGGATTACAGGTCAGTTGGTCCACATGCTGTCACTTTGCCCCCGCTACACACACATACTGCCACTTACTAAAAAGATTAACTCTGTTAGAGAGGTGGCATTTCAAGTGTCAGTCAAGTTATCATTGATTCATGTACTGGCTGTAATTCTGTACGTAACACGAAAAACCTCATGTTAGCATTGTCATTGTGAACATGTAACCATGCTACATTTTAAAGCTGCTTCCTATACTGTTATAACACAATAAAATAAGAGTAGTTTTCTTTACACCACATTTTGTGGCTGAGCTTGACTTGAGATTATCATTATCAGCAACTGCAAGGACACTCAGAGGCATGAGAGAAAAACCCTCCCTCTTCTTCAGAAGCATGAAACATCAAAACACAAATGAAGCAGAAATATTACAATATTCCTCATTATCTCCTCAGCTAATGATGGTTACGTGCCCCCTCCTTTTTTGTCTGTAATCCAAACTGTCCAGCGGCTGACAAACCCCGAGCTAAAATTAGAGGTCATCCAATCCCCTGCACAGTAGAAATGAGGAGAAGGCAAAAGCTGAGACACTGCCTAGTGGTGTCGGACCACATCCTGCCGAGGAACTGTACTGTAGTCTGCTGCATTTATGCCTCAGCTGCCAAGGTTTCATTTATCAAGTGTTAAAGGTATTTTCCACCTATCAGCCTGAATCACTAAGCAGCGTAGGCTTGTAATTGAGATGCTGCATGTGTCCTGTGTGTCCTATATTCCAAAAACAAAGTGATTAAATAAACTTAAATGGCAAATTCACAGCTTTCACTTTAACAGCAGGAAGTGAGCACAGTGTTCAGAAGAAGCTTGAGTCAGCAAAGATGAGCTGAGTCTCTTCACCACCTGCAGCCACCAACACATTTATGTCTGAGGGAGTAGTCATGAGGTTTTTATGAACAGGTGTGTGTGGCTGCCACTTGAGTTATAGCGTGTTGCACATGTATGTGTATGCATTGTGTGATTTGTAGTCACAACTATTTGAATATCCCTGGATGACATTTTTGTGTTGTTAAAGATTCCTTAATATACTTTGAAGTGTCTTCCTCCAGCTCCACTCTCTGTGGATGCAACTTCCGTATTTAACTTATCAAAAAATACTAAACGTGATAATTAAATGTAGACTTTGCGCAGCTTCCTTTCATCTTTCTGTCCCTGTAGGCGTGCCTCTGACCTTGTTGCCTAGCTCTCTGATGAGTCACACCTTCAGCTATTTACAAGTCAAATGTTACAGCTGTAATTAGAGCATCGACTTTATGACAGCATGCTATTGAGTCCCATCGTCTCCAGGATAATGCAAGTCAGCAAATCAATTAGGTGGACCGTATCTGATTTACAAACTAACAGGTAGATGTGATTTGTTTATAATTAGCAGTTATTGGACGTTGTGCATCCAAAATGTCCTGAAGCGTCCTTTTGGCTTGGCACACTGTTATGGGAGATCAAGATCTCATTATCTAGCAGCATATGAATTTCTCTGGAGGTGGTGCGGTGATTTCCTGTAATACCTACGCTGGTCAGTGATTTTAATCCCCCACCCCACTAAGAATTATAGCTCCAATTTTCTGCTTCATCAGCTCAGCACACAGCGTGACAACTGAAGGTGTAAGGATTTTGATAACCTGATAGATCTCTTTTTAAAGGAAACAGTACTTGATGAATGTCCAATATTTCTTTTCTATTTTTAGGTCTGTTTTTGGTCTTCACTGAAATACAGGGAGAAATAACTGCTCTTTAGCTGCTACGTGCTCCACCATTGTTCACCAGCTAGCTACCTTTGCTGCTGGACAGGTACTGTTCAGTAGGATTTTCTCTCTGAAAACAGCTGAAACACTTTTAAAGACTATGACCTACAATCCAACCATAATATATATATATAATAGTCAGAGACAAATGGGAATAGTTTGTCCCAAAGTAACCTCATATGTGAAAACAGAGGATAAAAGCGCAGTTCTCTTCCATTTTCTCTTCTTAATATTCAGTTGTTGTTCCACTTCCAAGCAGCAAACCAGCGTGTCTCAGTGAGCTGAGTCATGTTTTTATTTTTCAAAAAATCTGTGTGCTTGACTACAAGCAGAGCTGCGATTCTGTTTTTTTGGCTGAGTATCGATGCATTGTCTTGTACCAAGTTACTGTATGAGTCATCACTGCGGGGTGTACACAAGGTGAAAAATTACTACATTTCTTTCAAGTCAGCTCCTTCAGGGTGAATGTAGTTTGGATAAGTTTTTTGAACAGTAGACAATAGTCAAGTTAGTCTTTGTATCCAGGTTATGTAACATATTGCGTATGAAGGCTGCTGCAAATCTCTGATTTACGTATGATGACAACAGCTAAAGAGAGGATCCAAGGTTGTTTTGAAATGAAAAGTTCCTTCACAACTTGGACTCCAAACTCTCAAGTACTATTGTGGCTTTGGCCCCCTGAACTGTGTATGAGTCATCTTGGCAGATGGGTGTAACGTACCCCCCTTCAACCTCATCGACACTATGTGCTGTCGAGCTCTGAGCCTCATCCCATACTGACACTGCAGCAGTCCTGCCAAACACAGTCCCCACTCTGTGCAAATCATGCCCATTTAAGACAGATCTGTCCAGTGTTGTCCAGGCTGAAGTGAGTAAATTAAGTGTCACAGGGTGTGACAGTGACATTTCTCACCACCTCTCACCTCTCAACATGCCTCACTTCTCTTAAATAAGACGGAGCAGGGAAAATGTTAGTGGGTCATCAGAAAATAGCCTGATAATTGACCCTGTCATTTAGCAAATGCAAAAGCCACGCAAAGTCACAGAGCCACGCTAAGCCCCTCTCATCTCAGCTGAGTCCATTCCTATAGCAACAGCAAACAGAGAGGGGAAACAATGGAGGCTTAAGCTTAAAGAGGAGTGTTCACAGCAGGGGCTCCTTGGTGCGTTTTATTTTTTTCCTGCGGTGCATATTTAGCAGCGTGCTGCCACCTGTGTCGCTTTATCCAATCATGTTACATATGCCAAGAATTTCACAACCAAAGCCGAGTCCCTGGTGGGAAAACAATGCAGAAATAGCTGTGGGATGTGAGCTGGTTCACGTTGAGGTTCATGTAGAGCTCTGTAAATATTACGTTTACATAATGTATATCCACAAAGAAAGCTAAGCTACGATGTACCTATGGAGAACGATATTTGTTGCTCAGGTGCAAATTTAGCAAACTTGTAGTTTTGGAAAGAGTCTGGTAAGAAAGTGATAATACTAGTTCTAATATTATTATGTTATTTTACTCCATTTACTTCATTACAACTTGATATTGTTTAAATGCTAAATCTTTACATATTCAAAATAACTTCACAGTATTACATGTTAATCTCTTTGACGCTCAGACTGACTGTGGACTTCATTACCCACTTGGCCATGACAGTTTCTGCTGCATCATGGAAAGCACAGGCCCCGTCAAACAGCTTGCAGTGGAACCTGAGTTCAGCAGACCCTCGCTGTATATTTAACATAGAACATAGGCACTAAATAAAGTAAAGGCGATGACACGCTGACAAATCTGAGCAATGTATGTGGCTAACAGTAAGAGCAGCAGGAAGTGAAAAGACAGACATGGATAAACATCTATTCTGGTGATAAATGTTTCTGATAGTTCTTGTTATGTTGTGCATCTTTACTGTAAGTAGCAATATCATCAGAGTATTTCCGAAATGTTCTCTCTTAAGTAATAGTGCAGTGTGGACTGTTTTCTTTCCTATTAAGTCTGAGTGTGATCTCTTTATTGTCACAGTGACTTGCACATAAAGGTGACTGTGAAGACCACAGCATATGATTCACTTCATTTTCAAGCCAGTCAGTAAGCCCTGGTTTCTCAGCCCTGTCTGTATGTAGTCAGTTATATCTGATAGACTCACAAATGTAGCTTATTTTTTCCTCAGTATTTCAAGTATTGGTAGTCGTAGATTGGCTTCCCCATATATTAAATAGCTGTTCTAACTTATAAGTATCCAGACCATGTTTGTCAGTTTCTAAGGCACTTCCTGTCATTCCAGCACTGGTTGCCACAGAAATGACTGACGCAGGCTTGCACATTCACTTGTAGCACATTTCCTGTTGAGGAAAAAAAAGGAAATTGTTGCTCATTCTCCATCCTCCTTTGTAGTTGTGATGCAGAGCAGTCTCAGGAGAGGAGTCACAAAGCCTTTTTTATTTGTTCTGCCGCTGATACTCTCTCACTGATTCTCCTCCTCTTGTTTTTCTTGTCACAGCAAGTGATGTGTTGCATGGGGAGTGAAAATAGTAAATGCAGACATACATAGTGTGAACCTCATTTCAAAAATATTACTCAGATATGACAAAAATTTATTTGAGTTGTATTACTGAGCAAGTTATTAGATTTTACTGAGTGTGTAATGGATAAAAGTAAACTTCAAAGCCAGTTCAAAGAAAAACTTGAGTGATATGGTTTTCTCCGTTTGGATTTCACCATGTTGCGTTTTCACACATAAAGTCAGAGCCTCCAGCTATCATCCCCTGCTGATAGTTTTTAATGCAGCACAGGCAGCCATCCATCACTAATGCTCTGTTGTGTGGTGATGCAGCACAAGCATTACTCACTCTTACACAGAGATGAGCAGCAACTGTGTCTGCTGCAGCAAATCATGCTGTAAGCGCTCGGTCCAGAGCAGACTTAAAGATATGGATGTGAATTATTTATGCACCTGAAGTCAAGCTGTTTCTGTAGCGATGCACCCGGGGAAAAGGCCCTGCTGAAGTAAGGTGTCAGCAATAAAATGCAACATAAAGATAATGGAACGGATATCCACAGTTTGTTTTATCAGATGATACGTTAAATAGTAACGTCCTGAGTAAACAGGTTAAGCCAGCACTGAATATTTTGAGTGCTACTAGCCTTATTCCTAATGCAGGCTTCTCCCTTTTTATAGTCATCTGTCCCTGAACCTCTTCTGTGTGTATGTCTTCACTTGCTCACATGGGAACAGCTTCTGCGAAAGCACCTTCCAGCTGATGTTTCAGTGCCCACCCTGCCGTACAAACTGATCTCTCCTGACTTATTTTGACTTCGCTTGACAGCAGAAGGCTGCAGGTCAGGCTGTGAGAGATAGAGAGAAGCTAATGTTGGACAACACTGGCGTTTCTCTCTCGGTATATATAGGGCTCTCTTCCCAGAGCTCTGAGCGATTGGTATTCAGTGAGAGAAACAGGACCCCCGTCACTGTTACTGCAGCCAAACGCCATGTGTCCCTCAGTCCACGCTCTTCTTGTACTGGGCGACCTCACCTCAGCCACTCATTGCTTCAGCACTGAATGAAAAACCTGCTAGGACCATGATTTTGCCACTTGTGCAATATGTGTACATGTTAATGTACCTGTTGAAGCAGTGTTTCCTACAGTCCAACAAACATTTTGCATGACCATGCATGTTCACATCTATGCTACTCAGCTGATTGACAGTTAGTGACCATAGGACGACAAGAAACCAAGCAATGTACCAAAAAAGGCAGCAAATAAGGCGACTGACTGGAACCAAACATGGACATAAAGATTGACACACATAATGCCCTTTGCTAAGATGGACAGACTCTTTTTAGGAATGACGTTTTGGCTTGATATCCTGACAACAGTGTGTACTCATCCCACAATTAATATATATATACTGACTATAATAAAATATAGTAGATGGTAATAGTATTTGTAAACAGATTCTGTAAGTGTATCTTTCTAAATCTCTGTCATGTACAGTTCAGTGGTGACTGTTAAATTTTGGACCAAAACTCAGCTTCATGTCCTTGAAAAGCTCCCTCTTTTTTCCAAATTAATTTTAGAGTCCAGCTACTTCCAATCATAAAATAGCATTAGCCCTAAATAATGTGATGATAGCTGAATGGAAATGAGACCATCCATTTTAAATGTACAAAATATCTCAAATTTGATGCAATTTATTACTCTGGTCGCAGCTCACATCAGCAGCTGATCTCATCCACTCAGGGAGAGACGGCTCAGGAATTCTGATTACCTCAAACTGAGCTGCATTACAGCCTGATCCAAAATGTAATGTGACACTTTATTGATTCATGTGGGGGAAACACGTCTTTCTTTTGGCAATACATCAGCATCTTCAGTGTCCTGCTCAAGGACACTTCAGCAGCAGGCCTTTAGTCGGTATGAGGAGCCGCCAGCGGCCACTACGTGTCAACCAGACGGAATGACAGTTACGACCCATGAACTTCTCACCAACCATCCTCCTCGTATAATGTGACTGGGTGCTGTGTCAAGATATGTTAGGAATATAAGAACAGTAAACTGTGGGAAAGTTCTGTTAATGCTCACTTGAAGCATCAGAAAACTTTTCCCCCAAAATTCAGTCCTGGTTTATAGCAAGATTTTTTCAGCGATTTACTTGAAACTGAGTTAAAATCCAGGAGGATGAAAAAAGATTTAAGGTCAAACTGCATGCGTGTTTGATCTGCTTTTTAAGGGCTAATCAAGAAGAGATTTGCCTTCATTCTTTCACACGCACACTCTCATCTGAGTGTGGAATACACCACTGATCTCCCCATTGATGAATCAAACACCTTCAATAAAGCCTCCAGGCCCAAGCCGTCTAATCCGACCTACAGCTGGTGAAGCTCAAGGTGCAAGGAGGTTTGCGTTAATGCGTGTCTTGTTTAATGATCTCTGCCCCACTACCCTCAAACTGTCAATCACGCTGAAAGAGAGCGAGTTTGCATATCAACAATTGCTGTGATGCAGTGGTTTTAGTTGTCAGACTCCTAGAAGTACAGCAGTGTCTAACAGTGATGCCTAGACAGACAAAAATTGGATTCATCAAGTGCAAAGAGAATATGAGGATCTTTGATGAAACAGCCACACCTTGCTTCAACTCCCATGACCCTACAGACACCATTCACCCTAAACTTGCTGATCAATCTGCTGGGCCGTTGCCTCCTTGTTGGCTTACGGCAGATTACCAGCACCAGAAGGCCGTGGCTCTCCGCCCCACTATCGTCCGTACTTAAACAGATTAACCTGTCACTTCCAGTCACATGCCAAATCCCAAGCCTTTTAAAGCTGCATCTGGAGCGTGCTGGGGTGTCCTTCTGTCAGCACCAAATATTTACTCGAAGGAGGGAGGTTTGTGGCAGTCTTGGAGGGATGTTTCAACACCTGTTGATTCATTTTAGATTTATTATGGGCCATTGAATGTCACAAAAAAGGTGAGGCCTGCTACCCAAAAATCCAAATATCTTATGCATAATCAAGAGGAAAACAGCATCTCTTTTACTGTGCTGGCCGCCACATACCAGCACATCATCGAACTATAGATGCCAGTGCAGGACATCCTGTCTGAGCATGTGATAATAGCTCAGGCATTTTTTTAAGCCAAAGTAGAAGATTATAATAACATCTGTGTCTGAGTTTCACGGTTAAACTCAGCTCAAGTGAAAATGCTTTATCGGCCTGACATTTGACTGTTGTCTCTCCCGCTCCTCTCAGTACGTTTCCAAACTGAGACATGAGTGCAGGCCTGGTAACTTGACCCCCGCGTGCTCCCCCCTCCTCCTCTCCCTCACCCCTCCTCCCTGCACTCAGATACTGTATGACACTGTTGCGGGTTCTCGTGGACACGCTGCCCTTTGGAAATTCCCCGGCTGCAACCAATGTGACCCATTGGGTAACGCCAGCGTCCACAGAAAGTATCACTGCACAGGAGCGGATGAATTATCACCCACAGCTTTGATGTGGTGGTCAAATTGACCACGGGGGTGCGTTACCACCTCCAGGACGATATCAGGTTTTGCCCTGATCAGCAAATTGCATTGTAAAGCATGAGTGATTTACTGCAAATAAAAGACAGTCAAATTTCTGTCATTGCCATCAAAATCAACCAGTTTAGATCTTTTGTCCCTTGGCCAAATAAATTCAATCCAATTAGAGCAAATTCAATCCAGTTAGATTAAATTAAGATCAGCAGACATTCCCTGTGACCCTGCAGAGCCTCGGGTAGTCTCTCTCCCCTGTCCTCTAATCTCTATATCTGTCTAATTAGCTACAATCTAGCAGAAAAGCTGCCACAGTGCAGATTAGGTCCCACTCTCTAAGTGCTCTGTAAATCCACTCAAGTTAGACATCTCTGTGCATCTCTGATTTAAGCTTTTGTACAGAACAATGAGCTGAACAATGAGAAAAATCTAATGAAATCCAGAAAACTTTTTAATTAAATGCATCTTTAATTAATAGCATGAATAGTATTTTAAACGTTTATGATGCCAGGCAAACAGCAATTAATTTTTTTAAAGAAATATTCCAAATATATTGCTTATGCCAGGGATTTCAGTATTATTTGATTTCTACATTTACCAGGAAGGTGAGAACCTCACTCAATCACACCGACAACCTTTTGCATTTGCATATCCGACTCCAAATGAAAGAGATGAATATCAACTGACACACACACACACAGCCCCTCCAAGCCAACCTCCAGTCTTACCTCTCGCAGCGAAGCCTTAGCCCTCTGTGCTGTTGTGCCTCTGCAGTGCCACTGGCTGTGCCTTCAGCCTGCCGGTTTGGATGAAGCGTTATCCTCAGTGTGATTTTTTTTTTTTTTTTTTCCCCTTCGCTCTGCTCTCCTTCCCGACGGTGAGCGTCCCCCTTTTCTCTCCGCCGTCGCGTCCCCAGCTGGCCTCTCGTACAATCCAGGTGGTCTGATAGGTGCTAGAGAAGGAAGAGGAGCGTCTCCTGACAGACTGAGGGAGCTGCTGCTGTGTGCATGTGTGAGTGTGTGTGTTTGATGATGTCTGTGGCTGGGGACTGTGAAGACAGACTGTGTGTGTGTGAGAGAGAAAGAGAGAGCACAGGGGGAGAGACAGGACCTGCCATGCAGATATCAGCCCTGTTGCAGTTAAATTTAAACCACCCTCCCTTCTGACACCTTGAGCCACGGCTGCCCTCCCTCTCCAGCACACACACTCACGCACACACACAGGGCTCTGACGGTACCATATGGCCCCTGACAGAAGACTGAGCCCTTGGGAGTCTGTGACTGTCCCAGAGGAGAGAGAGAGTAAGGGGTGTGAGGGTGACAGGGGCAATATTTGGAGAGGAATTTAGATTTTTTTTTTTTTTTTTTTTGATTGTTGGTGGGAAAATGTAGGTAAACATGGCATGTGATTGCCTAAGTGATGCATCATGATCATGCTCTAGGTCATTTTGGAAGAGTACATCTCAGGATTAGCTTTGTATCCCAACTCATGCATTATACAGCGGCAAAATCAGTGGTGTTCCCCTTTAACAAAGCCCCTCCAGGTGATTTTTTTTTTTACCTTGGGGTGCGGTGAGGTTGCACCAAAAATAGGTACCTGACACTTTAAGTGCCAACCCCTCTGCTGGTTAAAAAAACTGGGTTAGTCTGTGATGCAGTCTGAGGCAGGAGGGTCACAGACGGTTGAGTCACAACAGTCCCTCGGCAGACGTCAGAGCAGTAATAGAATTATGGGCATTGTTCGGCATTAGACGGTATGCAGGGCTAAAATAAACCGCTTTTAAATGAATTAGTTTTCTGTTCAGTCTTCCTAAAGAAGAAAAATATCAGAGCAAGGTAATCAACTAAAGATTGACCTGTGGATATGTGTGAATGTGTTTCTGCATTTGTGTGTGTGTGTTGGTGGGTGTGTGCGTGACCTGAATTGCGTCAAGACTCAGCCCGAGTCCTCCAGCTGTCAGTGGTTCCTCTCCTTGACACACCGCCATAAATTTCCCACCCAGCTCTCTTTTCTTTCACCTTTATTTACCCAGGTGTGTGTGTGAGTGTGTGTGTGGCACAAAACTCTATGTAGAGTGCTTTACAATTACTCTGTTACACACCATAAACTGCCGCCTTACCACTTCTAAGCTGATCAATCGGTGAGAGTTGTAACTTGTTCTACCCTGGATTTTCCCACCACTTTTAAGAAGTAAAGCCACCAGATTTTTCAGCAATAAGCTCATACTTGAGGTTTTGCTCCAACCCCCAGTACAGCACTGGTCACTGCATTTGCACGTTGCTTTAGACAAAAGCATCTACCATTGTTGTTGTGTAACTTCTTCAAATGTCGTATTTGTCTGACAAAGATATTTCATGTATGACAAAGAAAATTAAATCCTCACATTTGAGAAGCTGGAGTCAACTAATGGTTTCAGTTGGCAGCCATTTTCCTTGTAATTCTAAAAGTTTGTATCGAACACGTAAGCCACATCTCTACATCAGTTTACATTCAAGGCTCGTAGATGAAATGTGCAGCGAGTGCAGAACAGTATATGGTTACGGGAAATGTCTTTAATTGACTAGAAAAGAGGGGGAATGATTCAGTGAGGAGAAAATGATGTGAAAACATGGGGTTTTCAGCCTACAGTGGAATATGGGAAGTGACTCAGCTGTTCTGGCTGTAGCCTTTTGAAATTGGGCACACACCTACACAAAAATTTTGCCTCAGTGTCAAAAAGACATATTGGATACGATTGTTGTAAGCTCAAAGAGGCGGCTGGTTCTACATGCATGAAACTGCAATTCGAAGATTACATTATATCAGCCTAGAAAGAAAATACGACCACAGCAAATTGTATATGAGGGTTTGCAAAGCTGTGTAGTGATATAAAATTGCTGCGTGTTCTGTGTGTGTGTAACTATGCACGAACGCAAGATGATAATATGCCACAGAGGACTGAGAGTAGGCAGGGTTTTATTTTGACACCTTCCCTCTTGGCACTCAGTGGCACATAGTTGTCAATCCCTCTTATATAGTGATTACAGTCCATACTGCTCCTGCTGTATATCTGTTACAGCAGCCAGTGATAGCCATCTGCCCTGTGCATTACAGTGCTGAGTAAGTTCTGCATTTAATGTATATTTCTGGTGTTTGTCCACAAAATTAAAAGTGGATTTCAGGAAAGATAGAAGTTATCGAAGCCCTTAAGAGAGCATCTAAGGTGACGCACTGCTGATAACATGGAGGTTTTTTTAAATATATTCTACCAGCCAAATTCAACTGTGTATGAATTAGCTCTGTAAATTAGTGCATATCACTATGAGTTCATCAGTGGTTTGATTATCTACACACATGTGGGACATGACTGTCCACTGACGGATAAGGTTTCCAGCTAAATGTGCTGATATATTTCATCTGGCAGCTCTGTCAAGCATTTTAAAAGCTATGTGAAGTAATGTAAGTATGTGTGTAATTAAACTACATGCATGTGTGGTGAAATTTCATATGTAATGTGGTCAAAAATACACTCTGTGCTTCTCAAAAGCACATGAACAAGCCTGAGCTCTGAGACTTTATATGCAGCAAAGCTTGTGTGGGAAACACCTGGAGGGAAACTGAATTTGTAGTTTTATCTTTCACATATTAGCAAAAGTGTCTGGATGTAAACAAGACCAAGAGCTGAGGTTAGACGAGATTGATGTCACATAACTGGAAATCTGAGCACACATACAGGCACATGCAGAAAACACACTCTTATTGTGGTTTTCACAGTGTACGTCCCAGGCTGATCTGAGGCATGTGGTAACTTTACACTGGTCACTTATCACAAACATCACAAAATTAACCTCACTGACAGCTCTGAGAGCGGCACGACAGAAAGTGCAGGCCTAGAAGTTTCCAACAAGCCATCTCTCATCACTCGAGTGTGTGTGTGTGTGTTTATGATTTGGACATATATGTTGCACATGTTCATGCACGTGTGTACATGCTGAGTATCCTGTAACTTTACTCTCATTCTATTCATCCACCACCATATTCAGTCATTTTCATAGTTTAACAAGCAAAAAATAATCTAAATCTTTCAATGAAAAGTAAAAAAAAAACTTACATAATCTGTTTTTGTGAGTCAGATCATTAATGTTATTATAAAGTCAATGAAGTTGATTTTCATGTGCAGCATGTGCCATAGTTTGTTCCATCTGTGAACCAAGAAACAGAGGCAAACACTTTCATCTCTCTCCTGCTGTCAATTACATCATTTCTTTTGTTTCTTGGGGGTAAAAGGAAAATACTCTCCATCCTCCTTCACTGTAATAGCTCTTTCCATTAGTCTCTCAGTAAGTCAGAGCACCTGTCTCTGCTCAGTCCTCACTCTGTCTTACATCCACAGCCACCAGGGTGCTGTTTTATCAGTCCCTTTACGACCTGTCTGCTTGGCCTGTTCAATACGCTACATGTCGGAGCAGATGTAAATGGCCTTTTAGGACACTCCTCTCTGCACTGGAGAGCTTCTACAGGACACAGTGGCCGGTGTGTGGTTTTGTTTTACGTCCCTGCATTCGTGTGTAGGCTTTTAGAAAGAATATGTGATGGTCTTGATGATGTCTGAGAGGCTTTGGATGTAAATGGGAGTTTAGTTGAGTTAATGTTTCCTCCAACTGAAATAACAGATACACAGCAGACAGAGATCCTTACACCACAGAGGAATTGTCGGTATGAAGAAGATGAGAAAAGTAATTTTAAATTTGATTTTTATTGAGGAATGATTTGTTAGCTGCAACGTAAAACCACGCAAATGTTTTCCACTCGGCTACGCCAAGACGGTGTCATAAAGCACCAATTTATCTTACACACCCTCTGACCCTCTTCCTCCTTCCTCTCTGCCTCTGCATTATGGGAGCGGGTGGTTTAAAAACAGAGGTATTTACGACTCAGCACTCTCCTCTAGAGTTCCTGGAGCTCCACAAAACATGTGGGACTGGCAGTGTGACACCGCCGGTTTAAAGATAGACAGGGTTTTGGTTGGCTATCTGGCTATTTTGTATCAGGATCCCTCTGTCTGTCTGCACACCTGCCTGTCTATCTGTCTGTCTGTCTGACTTGAGCAGTTAATGCAGGACTGAATATTGTATAAGTGAACTGGGACTGTGAAACTGTTACTTCAGATCCTTTACTTAAATAACAGTTGAACAATGTGAAAATACTCATACAAAATACAAGTAAAAATCTAAATTCAGACTTATTGCTTCAGAACTAAAAGAAACTGTCGCCATCTAGTGGTCAAAAGGTGTAATCAGCCAATTTTAAGCCACAGGTGATGAATCAGTGTTGATTAGAACACAGCAGCTCCACCTGTTGAAGAGGGAGAATGGAGGAGACAAAAGCAGAACTTTGTACAGAGGAGCTGCAGCTTTTTACTTTAATTTTTGAAGTCAAGAGAACTTCAGACATGTCAGAAGTTCTGAGAGACACCGATCACAAAGGGAATTGCATCCCATCAGGCAGACACCTGGATTTTTGTGATGAAGATTCAAATGACCATTGTGAGGAACCACAGCAGAACACGGAGGTACGTGCAGAGACTGTGCATTATTTCAGTGCTCCTTGTTATCAAACTGTATCTAACTGGTATGGTACATAATTAAATTCTCTTACTTGTCAACAGGCAGGCACCAGAGAGCAAGATAATGACAAGCACAGGACATTTGATTTTAACACTCCCCAGACTAAAACAGGTACAAAAATGGTGATCTATAAATGTTTAGTACGGTGCTTTTAAGCTTTACTGCAAATAACACGGAGGATAAATGCATTTCTTACAACTAGATCTCAAGTATTAGAAATAATATTGCACTTAACGGTTTCTTTGTTTGTTCAGAAGACATTTCCAAGCCCAATCACCACAACCCCATGCTGAAAGGGATGAAGGGCTATCAGCTGACAGCAGCTGACTTGGCATTTATTGAAAAGATGAAGGAGGAGAAACTTGTTAAAAAACTGCAGGTAGTTCTGGCTTTCTCACTTCCTTCTGCTGATTACAATCATGTCCTTGATTGCCGTCATTCGTGTACAGTTTTTTTACTAAGATGGCCATTTGCTGATGAAATGGGATATTTGCACTGTCCTCAGGGAGACCTGGCAGAGGTGCAGAAGTTATTGAGAAGGGAAATAATGGCCTTGCAGCGGGCGTTTGCTGCCAGAGAGAGGGAACAGGCTGGACTCAACAAGGTGAGTCACTTAATTTACAGCAAACACGGAAGGTGACGAGAACATGACAACTTGTAGAAGACTCCCCTTTTATCTTGTGAAAACCTCATCTCCAAAATGTCCATTTTTCAGTAACAAATCATGTTTTTCAGTGTAAGTTTGGCCATAAAATCTCACCTCAAGCTTTCAAAAGCAGTTCTAAAGCTGATACTAGGGCACATCTGACCTTTTTACCACCATAATAACTTTCTCTGAATGTTCCAACCTGTGTCTGTTACAGGCATTTTTACTAGCAGTTTATATTGCCCCTAAAATAGCATTATTTTCCCCAAAAAATGTCTTCCCTTTGAAGGTCAATGATGGTATAAATGTGAGGTTAAACATGATGGATCTTTTAAGATCATACCTCTGGCATTTACAGTCTGTTAGATAACGCTCAGTGGAAATTCACAAAAAAAAAAAAAAACGAAGGGGGTGTTATCGTCCAGCAAAGGTTAAGAGGTGGATCGTATCCACAACTTCAAACACAAGCCGTCTGAGCCTGCAGAATCAATAGTTCCACCAATTCCACGAAACCATCGCACATACCAATAAAAGTATGCAGGTTGCTTGCACATGAAATATAATCAAAGTTAAAAAAGTGTCCTGCTGATCCTGCATGTTGTTGTTGTGTCAGTTCCCATCCTGTGAGGAGCTTGCGAAGTGGGTACATGTGGTCCTTGAAATGACATCGCCATCGACTGAGTTAACGGACCTAGATACCAAGTCTCTCCTGGCCATGGTAACAAAAGATGACATCCAGAGAGCCATGGACAAGAAGAGGACTGAAATCACTCGGATGCAGAAAATGATGGCAAAGTATGTCCGCTATAAAGTGACTGGCTCTTATTGTTTTTAGAAGTGTCTGACAACATTATGAATAGGATTCCTACACAGACAGAACTTTTTTTTAAAGTAAGATCCTTTTTGTTCAACCAGAAACATGGCAATATATCGCAACCAGACTCCATTTACAAAAACAACTGGTTTACCTCAGAACACAGGAGCAGCTGGAAAACCACTGCAGATTATTTTTGTTCGTTCGTACCACACAGTCCCAGAGTTGTCCTGTAAATGATCATGCCAGTGTTTACATCTATATTAGACTATTCACTGTGTTGTTGTGTATGTTTTTAAGGTTTTTGTTCTTTAGACACAGACAATATACAAACATCAGTGCTGTCAGTCCTCGTCTAACTTTCAGAAAATAAGCCAGTTTCACAAAATGGCAAACTGTTCCTTTAAGATACTGTAGATACTACTGCAAAGGCAATGTTGTGCTTGGTTTTCAAGTTATCTTAAGGTACAACAATACCTTTAACAGATAGATGTGTAGTCCTCTGTTTCATTCTTTTATGCAGGAAACCCCAGAACTTCACTTTCTTATTTTCACAAGACTGATTGCTTATTGATTTGTCTCCTGGATCCAATTTTTCCACTAGTGTAGCTCATGATTGCTGCTGGCAAAGCTGTCCATCTACACTGTAGGTGTTTTTAATATCCATGGAAAATACTGGGTGAAATACTAACATGATTCCACAAAAAACATGTGTGATAGGAAAAAGAAAGAGGCGGAGGCAGAGAGAGGGCAGCTTGAAAAACAAATCGCTGCTGAACAGGTGAGTGCAACTATAATTTGCATAATTGATATTTGATAAATAAATTATTTGACTTGTTTTATCTACTTTCAGCTGAAGGTACAGGGATTGATGAACCAGTTATCCAACCTGATGTCTGAACTTGTGCAAGAAGAGGTGAGAATCTGATCAGATCCTGTGCAATACACGAGTGGGCAAAAAAATCACCTGGGGGGAGAAAAAAAATGTTGCGTTCACTATTTATTTTTTTCCTTTCTTTTTATGTTTTGCAGGAGGTCTATAAAGCTCTTCAGTTGCAGATAAAGACCCAGGAAGAAATCACAGTGGAAGCAGAAGAAACCTCTGAGAAGCTACAGGAAGCCAAAAGCCAAGTGAAACATGGAGGAAAGGAAAGAAAAAAGGTTGTCAGATTTAGAGAGGAGATACAAGACACAACAAACCAAAGTGAATCAACGAGGAGTAAACGCACAGACCATAAAAGAGACAGACAGGCCAGCCTGAAAGATCATCATGTAAGCAAAAACACAAATGAAACTTTGAAGACATCCGCAACTAAGCAGACAAAACAGAATTCAGAAGCTGTGACAGAGAAACCAGCAAAGTCAGTTAAAGCAGCCAGAGGGCCACAGAAGAACAACGAAGAGCAAGAATCAAATTCACAAGAGTCTGTGCGCGCTGTGAGAGGGAGAAGAAAACTCCCTGGAACCGCACAGACCACAGCTACACAACCAAAAAATCCAGGCAAAGTAAAAAGTGTCAGGGCTCAGTCCACGTCGCAGCAGGCCGCTCCCTCACACAGCAGAAAGAAAGCTGCTGTTGCTCCAGATGATGCTGGAGAGGAGGCACAAAACACTGGCCTGAGAAGATCCAAGAGAATAGCAAGCAGGAGGTGAAGGTATGTTAGCAGCTCAGATACTAGGTGCAGCTTTAGGGATGGCAATGTTGAGTCCACAATGAAATATCTGTAACTGTTGGATGGATGAATCCTTGCACCTTTGTTGATCCTGACTTTTCCTGTAGCACCACCATGAGGTTGACTTAAAAAAAACTAATGACATTTCCATCAGTCTCAGCTGTACTCTGTGTTCAGTGCTTATTAGAGCTATTAACATGCTAATACACTAAACTGAGATGGTGATTGTATCTACAATGCAACATGCAAATGTTAGAATTGTCATATTTGTGATTTTAGCATGCTAGTGTGTGACTGTCTTTTTATTTTTGTTTTAGAAATAAAAACTTTGACTAGATTCACATCTGGGGGCTCACTGGTGCGTGATCATTTGAAGCTGATGCTAAGCTGTCGCCACTGAAGGTAAAAACTATGACTTGACACTGAGATTAATGCAGTCAAACTGTTTACTTGCTAAATAATTAAGCTTCAATAATCTAGTAATAATAATACACCATCTGTAAAAAGAGGTCAAAGGTCAGTCAGCTACACAGCAGCAGCAGCAGCATAAGAGGTGATTTGAGGTTTAATGTTTGCACAAAGACACCTCAGAAGAGTGAATGCTTGTCAGCACATGGCCCTGAAGCACAAACCCTCATGACAAACTGAATTAAATGTGATGTGTTTAATTTGTGGTTTAAAGGGAATTCAGTTCTTCCATGCTGTTTTTACAAATGGACCCCACAGCACATGTTACAAATGGCTTTCTAACTGGTGTTTTTCTCTTCATGTACATTAGCAGTTCAAATCTAATCAGATCAGTATGTGGTAATGTAGAGAATATTTTGATTATGTGAGTTGATGAGATGTTTCCGAAGCTAAACCCAGTTTCCCTTGGAGCCTGTGGACATTTTATCACACCTCATCTCTCTCTTTCACTGTCACAGTTGGAAATGAGTCACAAGCGCTGCTGAATCGCTGTAATTTCCCTCTAGTAATTCTTGGACCGCTGTGAAGCAATATGGGTGTAACATTGTTAATCTTACATTAACTCCCAATCAATCGGTCTGAGCATGGAGGAAGGAAAACACCGCATATTCACTGTCCGAGTCTGGACTGGGAAAAAGTTGTGCTGACAGCAGGAATGTTTCGAGGCACCTTCTTAGGTTGCAAATTAAGTTTGAACTGACGGTCAGATTTGTCTGTCATTTGCCAGGATTTGCTTCACAAACGGCCACAGTCTTGACAGCTGGAGTAACATCTATCTTAGCAGCAAAAGTTCTTTTATATTTTTCCACCTTGGGTCTCGATCCTTGACTTTTCCTGCAATCTGGGCGGCTCATTTTCAGCCTGACTGTAATCCCCAGAACCTGACGAGGGATTTCCCCTTTTCCCCTCACAACTATGCGCGCACGTAGATATTTGTCTGATGGTCAAGCACAATGACCCAGCCAAGACCAAAGTAATACAAGCAGAGGGCGGGATCATGGCTCCATATCCTGCTATTAACTTTAATAGTCTAATATCAATAAAGTCACCTCACCCCTCCAAAAATCTTATTGTGAGTAATGAGTTTATTCTGAAAATGGGTTTAGTTTTGGCTGCAGAGAGTTCAGCTTTTTTTCTTTTATCTTAATTTTCTGTTATTGCTGCATTATTTCTGTTTTCTTCTCTGTGGCTCCGACTTTCTCTGCTCGTGTTTGCCAAACCTGGAACCCTGAGCTGCTTTTCAGAATCGAGGCATGGGAACGTTACCTCAAATACGTCAATTTCAGAAATCAGATCTTGTTTACGGACAGAGTCCAAGCAGACAGCCGGGATCCTGGCCCAAGGAATTGTGGGTCATGGATTATATACAAATTGCTCATGTCTTTCGCCTTGTGGCTGGATAAACTTCTCTCTGTATTTAGGCACTTATGAAATGACCTCTCAATATTTTTCCCATTTACAAAATAGGCATACACAGCAGCTATTCTATCAGTGGCCTCATATTATTGTGTAGTTAAGTATATTAAAGGTAATAAATAGAGAAATTAAAAGGTGTATAATAATACCTTACAGTCTGTACGTACTATGACTATAACTGCTGGGCTTCCATAGGAAAGCTCATCCCAGCTACTGGCAAATTTAACTGTACTGATTACTGATGCATCTGCAGCATGTTACCATATGACCTGAACAATTGTTCTTTCTTTGCATGGGTGCATTTACTATAAGGCACCACTAGGGGGCAGTGCAAAGGATGTTAACCCTCCTCTTTTTGTCCATCCTACCTTCCCCTTTGTAAATATTTAGATTTTTACATATTGTGACAGCTGATGTGTTTCTGATTAATCACATGATAAGGTCATTTTTGACTTTTTAACACCTTTAAATCAAGCTAACTTAAAAATACAAACATGTGCATATCATCATGTAATATCCTAACTATAGTTTGTGGTTGGAAGGCATATTTTATTTAGTGATGATGACATCTACTGAAGTACTGTACTTAAGTAGATATTTGAGGTAGTTCTACATTACTTGAGTATTTTCTTTTCATGCCATTTTATACCATTATTACACTACACTTATTTGACAGCTTTAGTTACTTTACAGATAAAATATTTGTATATAAAACATGTAACTCTTGTAAAATATGATGCTTAGTTATAAATGAAATGACTCATCAGTATATACAAGTAGAGTTGAAATAATTCGCTGACAGAAAATGAATTGGCAACTGTTTTGATAATCTAGGTCAATTTTTCAAGCAGCATTCAATTGTTCCAGCTCAAATGTGAAGATTCACTGTTTAATTATTTTAATATTTTTCAGTCAGTTTTAAATCATTTTGAAGTTTGAACTTTTGGTCGGACAAAACAAGCAGTGTCACTTTAGGCTCAGGGTAACTGTGATGATCAGTCAGCTCTAGGAGTAAAATGTTGTGCAGTTACTTGTTAGGACAAAGCAATGCTCAGTGATAGAGATGTTATGATGTAGAATTACCTTGGTCAGTGCTGTTGCTGTAATATTACTGGATATAATGGATATAACAGGGGCAAACCTAAACCTAAAGGGGCAAAGCTGGCTGAGTGGTTGAGGTGTTTTCCCGCTGATATTCATTAGGTTTCACAGAAACTACACATTCTTCACCTTTTATAGAATTAGATCACATTCTTTACACAAAGTATATTCACATTTTTATTTATAGTGGTAAAATACGGATCATTCTTTTATACGGCATTTTGCAAAGTGTGGGGTAGAATATCGTCAGTTGTGGAATAAGTACTAAAAAAAATATGTATATTTCATGCAGTAGAGGACTAGCATCTGTTAAAACACTAGTGTCAAGGTTAGAGAGCGCAGCAGACTGTCTTTGGTGTGACAAAGTTATTTAGTTTCAGACTCTTTGCGTGCCGTCTCGGACCATCTGTCCTCCCCTGTAACGTTTCTCTGTTTAGTTTGGACACCGAAACAAGACGGTCCCCTCTCCCCTGCCAAGAAAAACCCTGTAAAAGTATATTAGTTATAGCGAGGGCTGAGACCAGAGGAGGTGAGGCCTGTGACACATGTATGAGCCGCCGTGCCAAGTCTAGCAAGGGCAGTGAATGCATCCAAATCTCAGTGTGGAGGCAAAGTGTGAATCCTGCTGTTCAGGTCTTGTGCCAGTTACACTAAAATCCAAAACCGAGAGAGCACTTCTCGAGAAGATGCGTCTCTTTAATGTGGTTTGAGATGACCGCAGACACCAAAGAGCTTTGGTTTAGTCATTGGAGTGAAGGGTCCGAAATAATCTTATTGCTGTGGAAAAATATTGCTACGAGTAGAGAGTTATAACTACGTCTAAAGAAAATGTGTAATAAGAGCAAAAAGAACAAAGCACTGGTTACTGAAGTCATTTGTTTTGCTCTATTGGAAGAAAAGGAAAAGGAGAGACGGGAAGGAAGGATGTCTTGGAGTCGTTTGGAAACCAAAGTGAAAAATAAAATGTATTAGACTAAACATTTGGACAATGCCTGCATATGCACAGGCAATTTGTGGATAGTGAGTGTATGAGGGGAACAATCTTCAGCTTTGTCCAAACCCCCAAACTCTTTTGTCAAACAAGCATCCACCCACAATGAATCCCCACTGACCTCTCTCAACATGGGTGAGAAGGGAAGTGCAGCATGGGAAGCATTATTATCACATTAAAGGAATCATCCACCACAGAATTACTCCATCAGTTTGTAGCAGAGGCCTCTAGAGCAGTGGAGTGTTGTCAGACAGGGAAATATTGGAGAGAAAGAAATTTGATGGCTTTGGATCTTCTTGTCTTAACTGTGTTTCCCAAAATGGCAAAACTATTTATTTAATAGTTGCAGGTAACAGCGTTGCCGACCATTTCATGTCTGCATTTCAGTGCCAACGTTTTTGTTCGGTGGTCTGAATGAGGTACATGCCGTACCCTGACAGACATTGAGATATCCACAGGAGTTCAGCATTTTTTTGAGCTGCTCATGTGAAAAATGCTATAAATACCAGTAGCCCAAAAAAGGAGGCAAACTGCCTCCGCACACACCTGTAGTCAATTAGTCCCTCTGCCTCCTCTATCTCATGTAACAGACTCAGGTTCAGTCGAGCGTGAATTCTCATATGCAGGATTGCTTGAATCTACAGTACAATGCAAATCAAGCCAAATATGTTACATAGTGTGTGTCTCATCCTTTTTTTTTTTTCTTTCTTTTTTTTTTTTGGTCCGATGTTGGATTTTAACTTTACTAAGGAAAAGAAGTACCTCAGATTTTGGATTTGCATTAAGATTTTGCATTTGAGCCTCTCTTTTTAATAATTTCATAATTAGATAAATAATAACACTTAATAATTGGTATCAAATGTCATTTATCGACAAAATGACTTTAAATTCTCTGAGAGTAAAAACTCAGATTTTGAATACTGATTTTGTACTTTTGTAGTCAGTATTTTTTGAGTACCTTCTTGTCCTATAGTTATGGACTGTATTGCATAATTTCAGTACTGTTTTTTTTATTATTATTCTAGGCACTTCACTTTTATTTTGTGCATGTGTGTGAGTTTAAAATAGGGTTAATACTTTAAGTTCTGCTCCACAAAATTTCTTCTGAGTTTTTTAATTTTAGTTTTTTCTTGTGAGATATTGAATAGATTTACTTCTGGCTTTAAAAAGTATATGTCCAATGGTAGTGGTGCTAACATCTCATTGATGTATCTCAGTGACAACAGGTCCTGAGCATGTTACTTGATTTTGAGAGGTCATAAGGGAAAAAGTTGCACAAGTCCACTATCCAGTCAGAAAAAAACTATGACTTCGTAGATTTATCAGCTGTAAACTTTGACAAACCTCCATCATGAATTCTCAGGCAGTGACCGGTTTCTCAGTCAACACAGTCTGTGTGTAATCTCTCTGCAAGTGACTGGACTCGGCCAATGAAAACTTGTCCTCCTGGCAAATGAAGAGAGAGTGTGCTCAGTCCGTCAAAGCTGGACAAACAGGGCCCAGGACTGAGCTGCTGAGGAGGCACAGACCAACTGCAAAGACCAACAGAAGCCTTCTGCCTTTCATTTTCCTTTTCTGGTCTGGCTTCGTTCTTATTATGATTCTGTCTCTGTTTTGACTCTCTGTCTGTCTCTCCCTCACACTCCTCCTTCATTCTCATCCATACTCTCGGTCTTTGAAATGACATATGCCTTTCAGACGCTCTGTGACGCTGCCAGAATCCTCCTGACATCAGTATGATTTGAGGCAGGTCGAGATTAATACATCAACACTGTAGCACTGAGTTGTGAGACCTAATGGAGTTGATAAAGTCTCCTGGAGATGGCTGACTTCAGCTGTTTCCATCTCTGAAAGTCATTTTGCTGGATAAGAACAGTAAAATGTCAGTGTAACCTTTAGTGATATATTGTCCAGTGGGAATTTAATGCCCCTTAAATATCAACATCTCTTTACACACACACCTAGCAGAGGACACCCACCAGTGACACCTAATTTGGCCACAGTGTCATATCCCATCAATCCATTTTCTTCAGCTTATCCGGGGTCAGGTTGCAGTGGCAGCAGTCTAAGCAGGGTATTCCAGACGCTCCCATCCCCAGCAACGTTCTCCAGCTCCTCCTGGGGGATCCCAAAGCATAGTAGTGTCCTATTACTTTTAATTAATTAATGATTGATTAAGTCACATTAGTCAATTACAGCACAGATTTGACTACTAGTAGGAGTTGACAGAATATTAGACACTCACAGGGTCAAAAAGAAAGAAAATTGAAGCATGTTGTGAACTTTAATGCACGTTTAAGGTTGTAATACAAAAGCTCTAACAATAACTGAGTAATTTAGACACATCTCCATGCTCGTCACTATTAGGCTTCATGCTCGGAGGCTATCCCACCACTGAACATCCTCAGTGTCTCAGCCTGTGTGGCAAAAGAGGGCCAGGGTCAGTTTACTCTGCTCCTCAGAGGAATGCTGGGAATTGTTTGCACTGTCTGCTTCAACTTCTGCTGCTCCTAGCCTGGCTCAGCTTTGCTGTTTCTGGATGCACACGTACACACACACACAAACACATAAGCAAGTGGTGGTGTTATGGCTGCAGTCGGTTTGTCTTAATAGCATCTGAGAAACTTTGGATAGACGTCGAGCCGTGTGTATGTGTGTAAACGTCTCTGTATAAACCCGTAATAGACAGAATCTGGGATCGGCGCTCTGTTTCTGATGCTGGCGAGTGCAGCGTCCTGCTCTGGTTGGCGAGGCGTAAGAGTGAGCCTGTTTTGAAGATATTAATGCAAATATTTTGCCAAGTGCAGAAATAAAACAGGGCTTTGTGGCTTCATCTGACACACAAGCAGGAAGGAATTCAGTTTTTTGCCTCAATCACATGCACAAAAAAAAAGTATTTCTGTTCAACATCACGCTCCCTCACTCGACAAAAATGTTCCTGAAAACACATGACAAGACTCTCTCATGATACGTTCACTGTTTCACAACATGGGGCCGGAATACCTGTGGTTTGGTGCTCTTCGTAGTTCAAAGCATGTAATGTGTGTTGCAAATTACCCTTTACCCACCCACTGCAACATGACCTACAGAATAGGTGGGAAAAAAGAAATCCATCATTTATGTGAAAATGATCTTTTAATTAGTCTGGACAGCTCTGACAGTCGGGTTTCATGGAAAAGAGGCAAGAGTTTGGCTCATTGTCCAGGTTTTCAAGCTGAGATATTTCATACTTTGATCTCCAGTCACATGAATGTCAGACAGCTGCCATTCCTGATTCTAGAGGAATAACATGAGCTTATTCACATTAGGAAATAAAAGAAAGTGTGCGCGCGCCTAAATATTCTGACCATTAAAGTGCTGTAATTACAACATCAAGCACTGGAAATGATCTGTCCTATATGTTATTCCAGAGGGCATTTAAAAGCATAATAAAACTTTTTTTTTTGTTTAATTCAGAGAACGTGCACCAATAGCAGTGATTCCAGTGAAATGTATTTATTGGGGTTTAAAATTTTCCTGTGTCTAGATGCTGGTATGATGAAGACTTAGCTCAGACTGGCTTTATCAGGGTATAGAAGGTCAATTTAAACCTGCTAGTAATGAATCACATTCTCTTGGTAATCTTTGTTCAATCAGTCAGTAAAAAATATATTTCATGCATCCAACATATTCTGCCTTTTGGTGGGTATGTTAGATGCAAATAACACAAGGTTTTCGGACAAGGCCCAGAATATCTTACAAAAGGAGAAATAAGTTTATTTTTACAGCTCCTTTCAACAACAAGGCTAGTCAGTCTTTTATATAAATGTAAAACGCAATTATTTTAATATTGGCCATAGTTTTACATGAGTGTTTTACTTAAAGCATAAAGGCATTAAGACGCGATATAGAAGAGAAACACAAGGCAGTATAAAAAAAACAATATAAAAAATGAAATAGAAGATTGAATAAGACAGATTAAACAGCAGAATAAAAATTACAGTGCAGCTACAGTTCAGTGCAGGAAACTGTATGAATAGAAACAAAAGCTTTTCCATTTCATTTTGAGAACACTTGCCTATACTCAGACTTTAACGTGTTGTTAGTCTTATTTTTAGCCATATTAAGCTTATTTGAGTGTGAGAATGGAGTGTGGTGTTCAAAGCCAATATTTATTTGGTCCCCTGGACATCGGTTCTTGTTGCAGCCTAATTCCTGAATCTACGCTGTACTCTACTGCTCTACTGCTGCTCCACTCCCAGAGGAGCTGCTGTTAAACTCATGCTTGTGTTCTGCTTCATGCCGTCTGGATCCTTTTATAATTGCATTGCAAAAGAAATACTGGTATGAGGGTGAAAGAATCACATCTTTGTGTTGAAACCTTTAATACTGAATACTTTCTGGTCTCCTGCATGTTCATGTGTCAGATACGTCTTTGCTCCGTTTAACAACAGATTGGACAAATTTAAAAGATTAATACACTTCACATTTTAATCCAAGCCATTTTATAGTTTGAATTTTTTTTTTTTATTAACTAGTCTGCAGAGTTTTGCACGTCATAGTCGTGACTTAATGGAGAAACATAATTTCCACTTTGTCATTTATGTTATAAATTTAAATAGTTTTAAAATATTTAATAATATTCTCACCGGAGTATCATGCTCGCCCTTGAAAAAACATTTTGCCTGTTGACTTGTTTGTTTCGGCCTCCTGCAGAGCAGCAGCTTGAATCTGCTGCCGCACACCCTCTGTCTCTCAGTAAGAAAGTAGCCAGACGCAGGGTTGGATATACAGTGTATGAGGAAAACTGCATGAAAAAATCACCTTTCTCAGTGTTTACCACTGAAAGATAGTCATTTCCCTTTTTTTAGAGATTTAAAGATCCCTAAATCTGTGTTAAAAAAATTACAAATCCGTTTGATAATAAAAGTTCAGATCCAGTACTGATGCTTAGAAATGGCTTCATTTGAATGGAAATGAGGTCCTGTTCAGTTCTGTGCTACTTCAACCAGCAAACTCAAACATTTGCCCTAAAGCCAGTGGGCTCAGGATTTGGCCAGACTGTGGACCAGATAAACAGACAATGACTCAGCGGCTTCTCAAGCTGTGAGTAAGCTCTTTTTTTGATTCCACCTAAAATTGATTCATTTACTTCCCACCATCATGCACCGGGGGTTTCCAGTCCACACATATCTGGCCCCCGTTCCAAGGGCAGCAGAGGAATGAAATTCAAACCAAAGCGTTTGGCTCCAACCTACAGCCAAATAAATAAAACATTTGAGAGGGAGTCGCTCCTAAAGCTGCGGTATTCTCCCGTATACATGCAGTAATCTTGACGGACAGAGATTACCTTCATGTCCAAGGCCGATGGAGTGTGCTCAGAGTCAGATGACAACATAGTTGACATAATGTGGATGAAAGTGGGGAAAGTACTATAATTCTCTGCATGTGCTATGGAAAAGATGCTATAGTCAGTTTTATTTCCAGTATAGATATTATCAGACCATAATCTCTAAAACATTAAAGAGAGGAAGCTATCAAGTCCAAACTGAATTGAAGGCTGAATTGAAGGATATTTTGTCTTTAATCTGTTATAAATTATTGGTCTTCTGGCTTAAAATACACTATGACTAAATGTCCTTATCCTTCCATTATATGAACTTCATATAAAATACAGTAGATATTTTTTAGCCTCCAGAATACATGTAAAATATACAGTAATATGACTTTTAATTTCACTATAATGTCATCTTCTCCAATAAAAATACATAATTGACACATGTTTAAAATTACATCTGTAGACTTACAGTCTAAATACTTTCTTTTCTTTAACTATGCATATGAGTAATACTGAGAGTGAACCATTTTTCCGGTACTTTTCATCTAATTACCTAGTCCAGTCAAATTTCTTTCTAAAGGGTTTTTGGCAGGCAGATGTGTTCAGGTGTGTGTGTTTGTGTGTGCTTGGACATGAAAGCATCAGGCAGCAGCTGAGGCGGTGACTGACAGGCTGCAGAGAAGTAGAAAAAGTAAACAGTTACGGATCATGTTCACCACTTTCATAATGTAATCACTTTAATCTGGTTGTAGGTAACCCGTTACACGCCTGCCCAGAAACACAAGTGCACACAAAAGGTCTATTGACGGAGAGCTTTTGAGACGCCTGAATGAACTGTGTGGGTGTTTTCTCTTTATAGAGAAATTCACGTTGACCTCCATTGATTACACACACATTATTGTCCTTAGAAAGAAGTACTGAGCCTGTGGAAACAGTAGAACAATGTCTTCTATGGCTCTGGAGGAGCTTTGTCACGTCTGAGAAAATAATCCTAATGATGTTGTCCAGGTTATCTCGACTCAAGTTTGGAGACTTCACTTATTTTTAGCGAAAGACTCTCTTACAAACTGGCTTTACTTACAGGCTGTAATGTTAAAACTAATTTAATTTTAAACTAATGTTTACAAGTCAGAAACTGGTAATTGCATTACTTCTCACATGAGGATAAGAACAGATGCTATTAGATGGAATTATTGGAAATGTAGAATCTAGTGTTTCTGGACCTTGACCCATTAGAGACTAAAAGTCAAGATCTCTCTGTCTCTGTTGCACTGACTTAGACCATTTTTTACATGTCTCTGGCAAGTCTTATTTCCATAAGAAATACCTGACACTAGAGTGACAAGCTCTGGTTTATATTGATTATTATATATATCTGAATATAAACATGTTTACCTGTCGCCATCACAGGTGCTCTGTTAATAGGATAGATGGCTAATTATATACACATTGACCACCATTGATTAAAAGAAAGAAATTACAAATTATCTGACTTTAGGGCATTCTGGGAAATGTAGGAAATCAATGATGCCATTGTTAGACAAGGACTGTTGGAGGAAAGTTAATAACAACACATCTGGAAACATTTTACATCCGTAAGTGATCATATCTAACAGTGTAGCCATATGTAAAATTACACTGAAATACTGCCAGAACCCGAGCTAATCCAACCGTTTACTTCAGCCAGTAAGTTGGTGTAAAATCATTAATTATTCTGGTCTGCTCAACCCAGACGATTGCATCATAGTAAGGAAAACATTGAAACAGGAAAGGATCCACAGGATGGCTGTCATCCACAGTGGTATCCTTACACATTCCTCATGTTGACATATTTCCAATGCTGTGACGCTGACAAAACAAAAAAGGAGGCATAGCATTTGAAGACTTGCAGCACAGAGTTGGAGCAGTTTGCCCTCGTACAACCCTGTTTTCTGTCTTCACTGCCGGCTTAATGACCAGAGGAAATGTTGGCAAAGGCGGTTAGCAGCTAATGATCCTTTTCCTGTGATATCACATGGAACTGGCACGCTTTGGTTTACTCTGTAATTGGCCTGACTTCACCAAAGGAAAATACACGATGACAAACTGAATACACAGTATTTTGTTGTTTCTCCAAAGCTAAGTGGTACGACCAGTATTATGTTTGCACAAGCTGTCCCACACAGCATGCTATGTTGAATGGTTCACTCACCGTGAGATATTAATGATAATATTTGACTTTCTGGGCAATTTAGATCTTTAAAAGCGTAGGTTTGAGGTTTGTAAGGGCTCTTTATTTTCACAAAAATCTGACAATACTCCACTATAAATTAAAGCTTCTGTTGCATATTTTGTACATTATATTTTTTGTGTTCAGATCCAGTTTAGGAAGGCAGCTTAAATTAAGCTCAAATGACTCCGAGCTGTTGGTCTTGTGCAGCTACAACGAGGTATTTTGGATTGGAAAAATTCTGCAATCGGCCTTTTTCATGTCTGATGTTTTGTATCTGATCCATGCATATTTTTGCTCCTGCTGGATTCAAACTAGGCTTGGTCCGAGAAACACTGAGGTTATTCACAGTTTGCCATCAGTGATGTATTTGTCTGCATGAAACAGTGAATCTTACATCACAACAATACACTGTTTGGCCACAAGATGCTTGCATGCCACATTATTTATTGTGCCAGCAGAGAAACCTAAAATCCAAGAAAGAAATGTGCAGCTGATTTTTCTTGTATGTTCTTGGAAATTTTCTCAGGGCAGTGAGACAGTACAATAGCTATTGACTGAAGGCTACTGACAATGTTGTGGACTGAGTAATAAGCAGACATTAATAATGTAATTAGTAACACCTATGTATTTCCTGCTGTGACAAGTCCAAATGTCTGCTGTGGAAAAGGCTAGCTATAGAGCTGTAGTTGTACCATGTTGTTTTCATTTTGAGAACTAGAACATGAGAGCTTTGTGCAACTAACAGGAATTTAGTAGGAGTTTAAAAACAAACAATTTTTATATGGATCAGACAATTGTGTAATGTGAACAAAATAACATCAACTGAAGTGTTTCTGTGCTCACTGAAAACACTGCAGGGTTAAATAGAGAAGTTACATGCTGCGTCCAGTAAATGAAGCTGTCATAAAGTCTCACTCCACCACTCTCTGTCATTCACTTGTGCCAGTTGCAGTCAAGACACAGGCAGGAGCTGAAAAGAAAAGTGAGAGGGCTAAATGATTTTCTCTAAAAAGTCTGGTGCCGTTCGCGCAGCCTGCTGGCTTTAATGAAGGGATGAAGACAATCAGTCATCTCCAGAGCCGTTTGTATCCGGTTGCTCTGCGCTCACTGTCCCTCTGCCAAATTCTCAAACCGTCCACCAAAGATGGAGAGGAACATTTCAAGTCGCAGGCCCGGCTCAAAGCAGCCTCTGAGACGACCGGATTAACAGCCAGACAGAAATATTCAGAGGTGGTCATGAGAGAGCAAACAGCTCGTCACCACATTAAGTGCTTCCAGCAGTGGGTTTGCTTGTTTCACTGTGAGGAAGTACTGCAGACAGTGCTGACTGATGTATAGCCTTTACTGTGCTCAACATATGTATGTTGTGACTTAGAACGTATACGCAGTTCTGCCTCATTGCATGGGGACCATTAGCTTTCTTGCCCTACAGCTATAACTGGTATTTAGTTTGCATCATTTCATGTAATGACATCATGTAACTACAGTCAGGAGCCGCATCTGTTGACGACTAAAGAATTTTTGAGCCAAAATCTTAAAAGCAGATCCAGAATGCCAGACAGAGCTCTGTTAGCCATTTACAAATTACTACACGTACACATGCACACACATCGAACCTGGGGGATTTTTTTTTTACCTAGAAAATGGGTGGTAGGAAAGTTTAAAGGTGTCACATTTCCACTTTGGCGGACTTCCAAAAAGAGGCGACAAAAGGAAATCCTGTCACATAAGCTTGATGTATGAACATCTGAGAAATCTCATGCACTGAGAGCTCATAAATCTCTCCACAAAGATTTAGAGTTAATCATAGTCGAGGGCTTGTGTGATGGATGAGGACTTAGACGTACATTGTAGATACATTTTTGCTGTATAGTCTCTCAGATCTCCCTCTGACTGACTGACAGGTCAGGGTTATTCACTGCTTGTAGGAAGCAACACAATGAAGGTCAACACTTTAAAACATGTATAGATGGAATAAAGTTTCTTTGTGCAGACTAACAGATGTTCCTACAGTAAAATGGAAATTTTCATTGTGTTGTATGTGCAAGAAAAAGAAATCACATTTGTCAAGTTAACCCACTAAAATGCAACAAAAGAAAAACCCTCCGCTTCATTTTTCTTCACATTTGCCAAGACAGTGGTCACATTTAACACAACCCGGCTGATTTGAAGATTGTAATGACTGTGCTTGTGAAATAGGTCGTTGGCTCCAGTCTGGATTCTTACATTTTTCCCATACCTCCTGTTCCTTCTGTAATGAAATGCCAGCACCCAAATTTTAGCCACAGTCTATCAGCACAAAACTTTAATTGACAAGCTTTAACATTTTTCACAGCTGATCTTATTTTCCTACTCTTATTCCTAAATGCTCAATTATTTCCTGAGCGCTCTCTCCACCGAGGGAAGGTCTGCATTTTTCTGCGTCGTTATGTGCCTTTATGAGATGTTCTAACAGACGGGTCTCATTGACGGCCAAACTCAACAGCTGTGAGTCTGCTAAATGGAAAAAAGTTGGGCGACCTGAACAGAAGCTGAGAGTGGGACTCAAATCAATGAATCTATGACAGAACTGACGCCAGGGTACACTGTCAAATTTTCTGCTCCTCTTTTTGAGTATATCTCGTCTTTCTTTTAACTTCTTTCTTTCTTTGGGTAATACTCACCAAGCCTTTAAGGCAACCAAAGCAGGGCAGCACATTTGATGTTTGTTCTTTGTTTGAGGAACTGTACAAAATATTGTGCAAAGTGAAAATGCATTTTTATGTTGACAAAACTATGAATTTCATTTTTCTCTAATCCTCTGAGGGTTGAGAGTATTCTCCAGCCTGATTAATACACTGTAATCAAGATAATATCACTTGCTTTTCACAATGTTTATTGAGGTCTTCTTCAGCACCAATAGTATAGACTATGTGAAGCAGGCAGAATGCCATGAATGCTATGACAAAAGTTAGAAGTAGATCTTTAAGTTAGGATTATACAAGAACATTACTTTTACAAAGGTCAAGAATGAGGCTCCATGTTTAAGCTTTGAGAGTCACAACAATAAAACCAATCAATGGTAAAGTGGTCAAAGATAAATGACCAAGTGCCTGACTATGTTCATGTTCCCCATCTAATGATGTTGTAAGAGCAAGGTGCCAGGAAAAGAAATTTAAAGTACACCCGCCCATTTTTTTTTTCCCAGTGTCCACTTCACTTCATCTCAGCATGGTATTGGTTTTGGAGTGTGACGTGTGTCTAGTTTTTTGCCAAATAGTAGACGAAGTCTGTGCCCACCAACAAATTATATTCATGGTGACTGGATTAATCACATTTCAGTCAATCACATAGAAGCCATTCATAGCTGCTGTAACAGTAGGAAAACGACTGAGCTGTTTGACAGGGTATTGAGATTGAAATCCATGTGTGGTGCCAATTTCTTTTTAAGACCAAATTTTCAGAATAATAGTGTGAATGTCCTGTGGGAGTCTCAGTCATTAATCTTGCTCCCAGTTTTCACAAAAAGATCGTAAGGAATCTTTGGCCTAAATACAAATCACAAACCAAACTAATGCTATTGTAAAAGTGCATCCACCTGTTGGTATTACTCATGACTATGAGCTGCCAATCCCAAGATGAAAGCAAGCTGATTGAGGAACAGGAAACAGGGAGTAAGAGGAGTTATTGCCAAGGTTGTCTGTGCTTTTCATGTTGCTGCAGTAACTTGGCCTTGAGATCTAAGTGGCAGAACTACACGAACAGGAAGTCTGCATGCAGACAGGTATGAGGTCAGTATTTCCACACATCAGACTGCTTGTTGTGCTGTGTGGTGTATGCTGGGAAAACAGATTTTTATTCTTCATGATGAATGAAAGATGAACAATGACAAATGAAGAACAGGTTACTCAATTAGAAGGCATAGCAAAGTTTTTGGGTTGCTGCAGGAACTTTTGTGTATGACTGCCTCTCTCTGTCCACATAAAGTGAGAAGTAAGTGAAGTCATGACTATTTGCATTGCAAATTACTTTAACAAGCACAAATTAGCACTGTGAATTTCAGCACGAAGAAGCTGACAGTCAAATCAGTCAGAGGAGGGAAAGCTAAATGTTTTCTTTATAAGTGAGGAGAGTTAAAGAACTAAAATAGCAACATAAACAAAAACACACACAAAAAAATATTCCTTAAATGTGAACCAGCTGCTCAGAGTGTGAATGTTTTCTGCTCTGCTTCTGGTCAGTCCTTCATTATAGTGAAGAATTTGGACTCAAACTAAATATTGTTGACATTTTGCACCAAAAATTCACATGGCAGTGCAAACCAGAGTCAGTAGCACGGCTGTAGACTTCTAGTTTCTTTCACTAATTATCTTGCCTTTTTAAAGCTGAAATAAGGGGCAAAAGAACAAGAGAAAAGTACAATTCTAAAACTAAATGTATGTGAGAAGTAATAAGGTCCAGTATTTTGTCCATGCTGGTTTAAAGGTCCTCAGAAAAATGGAGATTTGAACAATCTCAGCAGCTTTTAAATGGATCTTGTGGTGGGCTTGCTTTGTGTGTACTGTTGTAGTCAGAAAAAAACTCCCCTCTCAGCTAGATCTTGACTTCAGCCAGCGCTGGCTAACCAAAGTGAGACCATGCCCTTAAATCTTTCTGCATGCAAAGAATGTAGTGAGAGGTCCAAGTCAAACGAGAATCTTCCTCCTTGTGATATATAGTTGTGCAGCTGATTGGGTTTCCTCTTTTCCCTCACTTTACTTCTGCCTATAATAACCTCTAATGCTGCAAACATGTAGTTCCAGTGGTGGTTTCTCTCTCACACAGACCCTGTTTTCCTCCCTCCTTCTCTCACATGCATGCACAGATCCAGCACTTCTCTTCTCTCTCAGCCCAAGCAGCTCCACCCACCTGCAGATAAAAGCCAAACCCCCACCAGGGCTGCTGTTCAGCGTCTGTCCCTAACTCTTCAAAGCTCTGTGATACTTCCACCCTGCAGCAGCAGCACACGCATAAAGGTAAGTGATGCGTCACCACTGGCACAGCAGGATTTGATGATGTTTTGGTTGGCATGGCCGCCATGTGTAGGTTATTTGGTCCAGAAGTAGCATTCAGTGAGCAATCCCTGAGCTGCACAGGCATGATCAAGCTTACAGCTAGTGCTTTTCTTGCATTGTTGTCCAGTTGAAATGCCTTGACTGAATCCTTTTCCCATTTTCTCTTGGGAAGAATATATCACGTCTTGTTTGAATACTTGGAAGAAGACACAAGTAACTTCTGGGATGGCACGTGAGTCACAGCACTAGGTCTAAGGAGACACACATAAAAAAGACAAAACAAATCACTTTCTTGACTTCCAGATTGTTTCATAAGACATCCCATTCCACAGAGTTCACTGCTGTAAAGCCACTGCAGAGAGAAGTCTCTGCAGATAATGTCTGACAGTTTTCCAAATACAAAGAAAATCCAAAAGAGACACCTGGGAAGAATAACTCAGGCTTAAACTTGTTAAAA
Organism: Lates calcarifer; assembly: GCF_001640805.2. NCBI lineage: Eukaryota > Metazoa > Chordata > Actinopteri > Centropomidae > Lates > Lates calcarifer. The sequence goes on from NC_066854.1 coordinate 4,705,712, forward strand.
TAAATGCACGGTGTAGCATCTTGACAGGATTTAGCACCAGTTAATGGAATGTCTTGACATTTTAGAAATTTTGTATTTCAACACAGAAGAAAAAAAATGTAAGCCTCTTTTCATCCCGTGTTTGAGGAAGAAAGGATTCAGAGTTGTGGTTATTGTAGTTTTAACTATCCCACATAAATGAGAGGAAAACAGGATTAAAATCAGCTTCAGAAAGAGGCTTTCTGGCAGCACAAGGGCTCTGTGAAGTGAGTCAGAGATGGAAAGTTTGGTCTTTGGGAAATCTTTTAGGCAACTTCTCTTTATTATCTTCCACCTAAAACATTCAGAAGCTGAATGTTTTAAACTCTTAAGTTGATCACAGAGTATCTGAGTGTGCACCTGCCAGGAAACAGTTGGGAATCCCTGCTTCACACCCACGGTAGATTTATCACAGTGTTAAACATGTCCAAGTTTCAAATGTTGTTTCTTCAGCACTCTTTTCTGCTGCAAGTGAGTGGAAATGTGTTAAATGTCAGCGGTGTAGTTTGCATGCAAAAGTAGCTTGCATTAGCATGAGAGCAGATATGTTTTGGTGCAAGGAGGAGACGTGGAAAAGAAATTTTAGATACAAGAGAGGTTAGCTTTTATGGAACTGAGAGCAACTTGTGTGATTTTCTCTTAGCATTTGCAGATGTTTCTAACTTCCAGCTCTTGATTGCCGTTTAAAGTGATCATGTTTTTCCTTTCTCAGAGAAAAAACTCTTAATTAGGGGAAAATGTGGTGAAAGGAGTTCATGCAGTTGAGGTTAAACAAGTCACACAATTAACATGCTGATAGTTTCTGATTACCGTAACACTCGTAATGTAATGCAGTCCTTGGTGTGCTGAAAGGGGCTGCTGGCATCAGCAAAGTGTTGTTATGTATTTTTGTCATTCAGTGCTAAGCAGCAGCGTCGTGGAAACACACATAACAGTGTTTTGCAGATGTGAGAAGCTCAAGAAAGATCAAATCAGGAGAATGCAGAATGCTTCAGGATCCCTGACTTGCTGTATGCATGCTTGTTTTGGAAGTAGTGATGAATCATAATCTCTAGTGGCATCATGACCAGACTTCCCAAGATGCATGCATGCATTTTTGGGGGTGGTTGTTTTGTTGTTCTGGGGCTGCTTTTTTTCCATATTAGAAAGAGGAGGGAAAAGCAGACTCCCCACCTCAGCAAACAGTTAGGTCTGAATTTATTTGGACTTCAGCTCCAGATCATCAGCTTGAAGCTACCCTAAACATTTAGAGTTTTAGGACAGGCGATAAATCTATGCAAAGCAGGTCCTTGCAGATATGGAGCACAATGGCATTGTGTTTTTGAGGTTATGAATGTGTTTGTGTGTGTGTCCAAAGGCCTGAGGGTAGCTGGATCTTCTCTTGTGAACTGTTGAGTTTTGGCTCCAGATAGGCTCTACCTCTCCAAGTTCTTACAAAACGCCACTCTCTGGTAAGAGAAAAAGGTTATACATGTTCTTCAAGACCATCAGCTTTTCAGGAGTTGACTGTATAGTGATCACCATAAACTCCTCACTTCAAGGCAGAAACAAGAACTTAGCACAGTCAGCAGAATATCACTACCGCTCTTTATAGTGGCATTTAGGCTGTCAGTTATTTATTCCAAGTATGTGATTATTGTACCCAAAAACAATTTGCTTTACCAGTATTTCTCCATTTTACTAAAACCAATGATTTGAGGATACCACTGAAAAAATGCTTGGTATGAATGTCAGCAATTAACAAACCACCACCAAACTTCCAACTCATGGTTTGTGTGACTTTTTAAGGGAATAATTTGACATTTTACAAACTGTGCTTGTTCACTTTCTCACTGATGAGAGGATTGATTACCACAGCCAGTTAGCTTAGCTTAGCACAAAGACTGGAAACCAGGGGAAATTACTAGCCTGGCTCTGTCCAAAAGTTACAATCCTAAACTCAGCTAAGTGGCTTTTGGCTGTAGCTTCACATTTTCCATAAAGATGTGAGAGTGGTATTGAACTTCTCATTTAATTCTCATCAAGAAAGTGAGCAAGTGTATTTCCCAAAATCCCAAAGTATTCCATTAACCATTTATTAAGAGTTACCAGTCTAATAAAAGATCAGTGAGCTAGTTAACTGTATTGCACTTTGTTTGCAGTTATTCCTTTGTTTCAAATGATCTTTAGGGTATCAGAGAGGTAGCTGGATGCTGTCAAAGAGAATGTGAATGTCTCATTAAGTTTGGCCTTTGTTGTTGCTGAGATGCTGAAACTTTGCTTTGAGTAAAAGCAGAAGCAGTAAAAGTTGTAGAAGCTGTAAAATCAGTGAGGGTTGCACAAGCAAACCTGTGTCGATGCTGCAAGTCTGAATCTCCAGACTCTGTTGGAAAAATGTGTGCAGGAGTCAATGAGAGGCTTCTGTCAGCAGGCTGTGACTTTATATATTTGTTACGTTGTAAATGTCTCTTGACAGTACTCTCTCCCTCTGTCTCACACTCAGACTCCTTCACTGTTCTCACCTACTGAACAGGAAGTGTTTATGTAGCTCAGAGAGAATGTGTCTCTTGATCCTGCAGCTGCAGCCTCTGTGATTTGGGGCCATGTGTCCAAACGCTCTCCTGCTACCGTGCAGAGCTCTACCGCCTCAGACATGTCTCAAAATACGAAACCTCAGTCGCTATTGTGGTAACTTTGCATTGTTAATCAAAAACAAAAACTGTTTCCTGTAAGCAATTCAGCTCTCATATTAGCAGCTGTACAGATCCATTTTACCCTCTTTGTGTGCAGGTAGTGGTAGTTTAGTTTAAATACACCTCTCTGGAATTACAGCTTTAAATTTTGCAAATTTATTGCAAAGTATCTCTTATCTAAACTCCTAAGTAGACAGAGTAGTAGTTCTTATTATCCCTCGTAAATACTCCACTGCAAAAACATCTGGACAGTAGGGAAAGGGAGGATCATATTTTTTCTCTGAGTGGCATTTTTTATGGTGTGACTGTGTAACACATTAAGCTTCCCGGGACTGTCGTCATATATATTACTGTCACCGGTCAGACGATCTATACATGCTGCAGTGAGCCCTCAATGATCCCAGACCATTTTATGATCTCAATAAATTGATATGTGTGTTACCAAAAAATAAAAAAAATTAAAAAAAGTAGAAAGTTTGGATATGCAGATGGCTGAAAACCATAATGACTGATCACTTGTAGAAGTCTGTGCATTACGTAGCGTTACAGTTAGAAACTACTCTGTGGAAACCATCATCAAAGTGAAATTTTCAGCAATAAACCCTTGCTCAAAGCAACATCTAATCACCACCTAGTCATTTTTAAATATTACACCGCTCCCACCCTCCAGATTTCTCCAATTACAACTCATCTGGAAGGTTTCAGTTGCCCACTTGTGCTATATTTTTGTTGTGCCGTGTGTTTAAATTGCAAAAGCATACATCTTAGGATGTTGGAAATATTCTGGGGTATTAATGGTCGATTTGTGACGGGGCTTTTTTGGCATTTCTGTGTTTTTATCAGAGAAATTGGCAGTGGTGGAAGAAGTATTCAAATCCTTTTCTCAAGTAGAAGCACCAGTACAACTATCTAAAAATACTCCATCACAAGACCTACTGTTAAGTATCAACAGTAAAAGTAGCTGTAGCTTTAGTGACTTTATATGCAGTAAGATAGTTTAGTCCAGCAGTTCCCAACATACGGATCGGCTCCCTCCATTGGGTCACGAGAATCTGAGGGTTCTGCTGCACAAATGTGTATTCCTTTTTTAAATTCCTCTGTAAAGATTTGTGAAAGTTTTACTTCTTTGGGCCTCAAACAATTCGAAAGCAGCTTACCCCAGAGGCTCACGTACAGAAAGTCTATCAACAAACACAAAATTAATCAAAGAGGTTAATAAATGAAAGAGCTAGCTAATGTAAGAGCAGGTGTTCATGGCACAGAGTAGGACTGAAAGAGGCACCATAATCCTCAATACAAGTCAGTGTACCATCAAAATGATTTTGAAGCTGTTATTTTAAGGTAAAACAGTTACATAATGATGCTTTAAGTGAAACCATCTGAAAAGTTTAGACAGGAAATCACTATTTGGTGGAAAAGTCTAATAACTCATAAACTGCATTTCCATCCACCTGTTTTTATGCACTGGGAACAACAATGGGAACAGCAGAAATACAAAAAGCAGTTCAAATATTGGCAGAGGTGGAAAAGTTGGTGTATCAATAAAAACAAAATGCAACAAAGTGCAATGGAAACAGACTTAGTCAGTAAATCATGACGATTTGTGCATGTTAAATGTCCACTGAAGCTTCTGCTCCACTGAAGGGGCTAAATGGTTGGAGACAGAACCATCAGATCTGTGTGGACTGCTTCATTGTTCTCCATCATTTGAGGTTTGACTGGAACTCTTGAATCATATCATGTTGTTGTCTCCTCTTCCTCTGCAATGGTTTTTATTCACAGATTGGAGAAATAGCACCACCACCTGTTTATGGCCTCATATTTGAATAACAGAACAGTAGCGGATGGAAATGCACGTTAATTAGCTTTTTCTGGAAATCTGTTTAAAATTTGCCTGGATGGAAACTTTGGACAGTGGAAATGTGACAGTGAGCCCAAACTAAACATTGTTTTTTTGTAAGCCAAAATGTTTTGGAGCCACTGGTTTAATCTTTAATGGCACAGTGTATTTTATAAGCTAATCACATACTTTGTTATGTAATGTAATCTGAAAAATGGACTAGTAAGCTACCAAATAAATGTGGTAGTACAATATTTAATCTGAAATGTAGTAAGTAGAAGTATAAAAAAGCATGAAATGAAAGAAGGAAAGTACATTTACTTCAAAATTGTACTCAAGTACAGTACTCGAGTAAATGGACTCAGTTACTTTCCACCACTGTTCACTGGAAGGCTCAGAAACAGAAGAAAGGAGACAACATGTGGCCTCTTGCACAGTGTGGGCTGTTCGTCTCTGATTTACACCGTACACAAGATTTTTTCACAAGATATTTATGCAGCTGCAAACTACAGAATTCCCCACTGGAGTCTGTGGTTTAAGCATAGTATAAGTGATCAGATCTGATTATTGGCCAAACGTTGTTATTGCCTATAAAAATAATCATTCACCAGTGGAGTGTCCCTGTGAGAGCCAGTGCAAATATGAGAGAGAGCAAGTTGAAATGTGGCAAAACCGCATGAAGTTCGGGTGAAAACTTGGATTGATCCTCCCGCTAAGAGTAAAAGCTTGGAAGAGTTTGAAAAACCGCACAAGTGTTTCTTTCCTGCTGTGCTGTGATAGTGGAACATGTCGTGTAAAATAAGCTCTCTTCAGAGTAAATATTTTCAGATTCAAAAATTCATGCTTCCCACCCTTGTTTCCCATTGATTGTTTTTCTCTGAACATGTGAAGTATGTAAAAATCTGAAGTGCTACTTAGCTCTGAGTTGCTATTAACTTTTGTCCACTGACACCAGATACTGTGTTTTGACAGAACTCAAAGCTAATAGGAAAATAATTCTCCTCCCGCTCCGATCACTGCCCAAAATGAAAATTGTGGCCAGACATTCGGTGACTTGTGGTTCCCAGAACTGAAGGAGAGGGAAAATCTGTTGATGAGATGGGTGAAGAGGTCGGACAGGCCGTGTGGATGTGTGTGTGTGTGTGTGTGTGTATGTGAATGTGAGGGAGGTGTAGGTGCAATTATGTGCATGTACGTATGTGTTTGTCAAAGGTTTGGAGGGGCAGTGAGCAAACACTGCGGTTGCCAATTCGAAACTCATCCGGATGCTACTTCCCCTCGTGGTCATTTGGTTATTTGGAACATAAGCTTAAAATGTTACCTCTTTAAAATGAGGATTTTCAACCCACCTAAAGGTCAGCTAACCTTTCGCCTGCCTTGTCGAATTTGTGGCTGTAGATGTCTATGAGGGCGACTCCGGCCTTCGCTCTGCAAAGAGATCGAGTAGGTGTGAAGGAATGCTGAAAAAGAGCAAAATAGGCTGGAGAGGAACTGTAGCGGGTGGAGCAGACGTGCACATTTTGCCTTGGTTTTCAACATACTGTGAGAGAAAATTCAATGTTTTCCCTTCCCATCAAGATAAGCTGAGATTTAGGGGAAAATGAAAACGTTACTTGATGATTGAGCTGGGATAAATCACCTGCTCGGAGACAGAGAGGGCAGTGAATTCAGAAAAGAAAAACAGCATCAGATCCAGAATATGCTCAAAGTATGACTTGTGGTTTGTGAGAATAATGCAGCAGAGGGAGACTTGTTGCACTGCAGACTGAAGATGGAAAATAAAAGGCATGATGCATGAGTATTAATTACAGAAAAAACAAAAATAAATCTGATTGTACAAAAGTGTTTAAATCAACTGGGGGAAACAGTCTTGTCAGAGTAATTGGGTCTTTTCTTCCCACTGGAAACACATTTAGTTCTCCACCCAGGCTGTGGAAAACACTAGTAAACAATATACACTGATACAAGTATTGATGGGATACAGTCCAATTTAGAAGTGGAGTTTGGCGCCCTCTATTGAACCATCAACCTCACTACTGGCTTTGTTTACAGCTGGATCGATGATTTCTTTCTTTAAAATCTGTGTCAATGTGCAAATTTAGAAATTATTGTGGGTAAAGTGCATCTCAAATTGATTATTTTACATCAGCTGCAGCTTTGAAATGTCCACATACCCAATACCTACAGTATATTTGAAGTTTTATGAAGCATATTTAGGATATACATAGTCTTACAACTAACATTTTTTCATTTAATAGAAAATTGTCTGGTCTACAAACTGTCAGAAAAGAGAAAAATGCCCATCAACCTTTAAACAGAGCTGAAAGTAACCTGCTTAAATTTCTTGTTTTGCTTAAATTGCCCAAATTTTGTATCATATTATTCAAAGAACAGCAGCAATTCTTCAGATTTAAAGCTGGAAATGGAGAATTTTGGCAGTTTTTCTTGAAAAAAAATGACAGAAACCATTAATCAGAATCTGTTCCCTGTTGATAAATTAACCAACTAATCATTTCAGTCCTGGATAAAGATGTTTTTTGGCTTTAGGCGTCTCTTGTGACTCTCGCCTGCAGAAAACTCCAGGTACAGTTTGAGAGCACATGGTCGCCCAAGAGAATCGCTGTAGGGATGGAGTGTTTTTCTTATAAAGGTTAGATAATACAGAGCAACAGCTCTCACACACATGCATGCAAATAGTCGCACACACACACATACACACACACAGGTGCATTCCCCAGATGTTGTCTTGGCGGTTGTGCTACTTCTGTCAGCTGATCGTTGCATTCCTTTGAGTTTGTATTTGTCTGTGTATACACCCTTTCACACTGTGCTGACAGAGTTATTACATAATTATTGTATTTTGCATTAGTTTGCTGTAAAATGTGAAACAGTCTTATTATTTACAAAGTCACCATCCACATCTGGAAAAATACAGAGCTGTAGACATTTTTTTTTCTTGGTTCAATTAGTGATTTAGGGAAAAAAAAGTGCAACTAACAGAGTAACATCTGTATTGTTCTTGGGTTTGCTGTAGCTCAGGTGATCCAGCAGTCAGACATTACTTGTAGGAATGGTGTTTGGTGGTTCAGTCCCATGGCTATCCTGTCAGAATGTCCCAGGGCGAGATACTGACCCAAACTGCAGATGTGAAGAAGAAGAAGTTTGAACAAAGGCATGTGCCAAATTAAGGTAATGTAATATTTGCATATGATACGCTTTTTCTCTTATACTAAAAACAGAATTGCATTTATCAAAGCTTGTATTTGAATCTTTAACATTTTCCGTCATAAAAAGTAGTTTTTTACTTAGCAGATTTGTTTTTAAACATTTGATGTTCCTCAATAACCAATAGTCACTCAGTTTTGATAATAATGTCTTTATTTGGGTTCAGTGACAGTTTCTTTTTAGCCCTGTCCTGCAGCACTGTTAGCCTGCTCTCACTGGAAAAGAAAGACCCTGTGCAATCTGTTTAAAACACAAAAGCCAGGCCTGACCACAAGCAATTAAGACTGGCACCCGTATCTGTAAGCAATGACATGCCTCTGTTCCTCATCATTTGTTTATCGAGCGGTAGAGTCCCCCCATCTGGAATCGGTCAGGGGAGGAACACAGAGGAGAAATGGAAATTTGATTATTTTCAAAGCCAAGCTGGAGGTGATAAAAGACTTGTGGCTCATCACCAAGTGGAGCCGGCTGTGGTTGTAAGTGTTGGCAAAGAGTTTCAGAGGAGCCAGCGTCCATCCTGGGCCGAGCAATCTTTGTTGCATGGGATTGTCATCAAGCGAGGGGTGCGGAGGTGTCTGAGGAGATTTCATCAAAGTAGAGTTCATGCACAAGATGACAGAATGAAAAAATAAGCAAGAGAGTTGTTTGAAATTGATTCTGCTTTGTTGAGATGTGAAGAGGACACAGCTCAGTCATGTAGATTTTTATTGTTGAGCTGTCCATCTATTTCTTAGTAACATGGTGCAACTACAGAAAGTGCAAACATACGAGGAGTAGCCCGCAACACAGCACAACACTATTTTATAATGTATTTTATAAGCACTGTCTTGTTTAGACCCTGTACACTGTGGTTCATGTCATATGCACTTAGGTTCAGTGTAGATGTAACTGCCTGATAAGCTCAATGATAGGAAGGTGTTGGGTGTTTACTTGTTCTACACAGTATCGCACTTTATCTCTCCTCTCAGAAATCATGAGTTGGAATTCTTAAAAGCGTCTCTAGATAAATGAAAACACCCAACTGAGGAACAACTTGGAGTTTTTTGAGACAGATTAAACAAACAAGATATAACATGTCAATTAGTGAGTTTTATGTTTTTTTATGTTGCCTTTGGACAGAGCCAGGCAAGCTGTTTCCTCTTGTCTCCACTCCTGAAGAGGAGTTTTCAAACCAGATAGGGATGTTGCTCAGGATGTTCTGTATTTTTTCTGTAGAACGTGATAAAAATGGGAGGTGAGCTCTTCTCACACTCTGCAGGAAATGGCGATGCTTAGGGACTGTTTTCCATAACTATTTGTTTTTGCTGGCCCAGGTGAACCAAGGAGTTCATGACTGCACCATAATGGTGCTGCTGATGCACGGTGACAAGAAGAAGAGTGATGATGCTGGAGGTGACTTTATCTATCAGAAAGTTTATGTTTTTTAAATTTCTATCAGACGATTGTGTTGAAAGCTGAACTGAGCTGACTGTTTTTGGTGGATATGGTGTCATCTGTAGACAGGTTGGCTGATAAGTGGACTGTAAGATTCACATTAATAGGTCTAAAAGACAACTTATGTTTACTTTTTCTATAAAGTTTTAGATTTAGGAGGATACTGTGCATGTTAGAAACCTGCTGGAAAAGCAGTAGTAAGCAGATGTTTTATGGCTGGAAAGAGGGCTATGTTCTCCCTCTCTAGTAAAAGTGGCTTATTTCTGATTTTATGCAAATGGTAAAACAAGTAACCAGAGAAAAAGCACACAGCCTCTGATATGCCCAGGTCTCCTGAGCCACGTTCAGTGGAAAAAAATCAGGGAGGAATCACGTTTCATGTGCAGCTTTGGTCAGATGAATCACAAATCTGAAATTTCAAGTCTCTGTGATGCACTGCCCAGTCCTCAGGACTAAACTCTCCAGTTTGGAAATTCTTCTCAGAAACATTGCATGTACCGTGAAAGATCAGAAATTACAAGGAATTTCAGGTCCATGGGGCTTTCACTTTTAAATAGCTCCATAAATTATGGCCATCGCTACATGATCGATAAGGCAGAATTGAAAGCGTACAGTTGTGCTGAAAAAATAGTTCTTGACAATTACCTGTGGAAGCAAAGGGGGAACTTGGGGGAATCATCTGACCCCCAAGCAACTACATGAGAACTTTACCACAGCCTGTGTGACGGAAAACAGAAATAAACCACACCAGGATGATTTAGGAAAAGACTTTGTTTATTGTGTTGCCATACAGGGAGCTCAGGTATCAAAGCTGAACATGCAGACGGCATAATGTCCTTATAATTCAATACTTTTCAAAATTTCAGTCTGTGGTCCAGACACAGTTAGTCCAATTGCTTTCCCATTACACTGTCTGGAAACCAAGAGATGACTGATGATATGGACGTTCTGTAATCAAAGCAGAGTAATTGGTAGCTGCAGTGGCATAAATAGCGTATTTGCTTTCACATGTAAGAAGCACTCAGGCATAACGTTCCAATGGAAATATTAAAGTGGAGTGTGAATGCCATGAAATTATTCCAGTTGTTTTAACCACCATTATTTCAAAATAAACACCATGTTTGTGTGTTTGAAACCACTGCCGAGTTCTTCATTGACAGCAGGAAACAATAAAACAACAAATGTTTTTGAAGAGTGAACACAGTGTTGCATGTTGGATTTAATTATATTTTTATTACTTCATTGATTTACAGTTTATGATTCACATTCACAACAGATTGTCAGTGCTCAAAACTCTGAATGCTCTTCTCCAATTCACAAAATAAACGTAATAATATATTAACTTTATCACAACATTGTGTTCATCATTGATGTTTGCGAATTGCACATTTATTCGCAAAAATATGTAAAGACAGTTCAGGAAAAGATGGTGCAAAAACAAAATACAGACAAAGAGATGATGTTGTAAATACTCAAAATTTCATTTAAGATTTCATTTTTATTGCTTTTGTAGAACACGCCTGAAAAATAAGTAGAATACAATAACAGCCTAACAGAAAGAAAAGTTTCTTCAAATTATTTCAAGTGTCCAGTCATGAGAGAAATCTGCCGTAGCAGTTGCTGGTCTTCCATGCCCAAATAAAACATTAATATAATTGTGAAAGCAAGTTTCTAAAGAAAAAGACATTGTGGTTCAAGGGTCTATGTGTCATTTATCCATGTAGAAAGTGGAATGTGTACAGTGTGTCTGACCAGAGTACTACAAGAGAGCTGAAAAAGATTCATGTATACCTAAAAATGTAGGTCTCCACACAAAAACAAGCCATTTTTTAATAGTGGATGGACTTAAGTGTGTTCAGTGTGATGTGAGTTTATATATTTAATGCTATGTCCTTAACCCTGCCCCATGTGTCTCTAAGATATTAGGTCACCACAGATGAAACAAGTGAGCTCTGTTACTTACTACAGCTCGTCCTGTAAATGGGATAGGATATGTTTTTGTCTGCTCGGTCTCTGTAAGCCATGAAGACTGATGTATCCTTGGAGGTCGGAGGGAACATGTGTTTCAAGGCACCGTCCTCTTTGTTTTGCTGACTTATTGTTTTACGGAGGTCGTCTCGTTTCCTCGCCAAGCATATGTTCCTTTTCTGTCTGCAGAGAACAGCTTTGCTTTGTACTAGTACACAGGGTTTTGACTAGAGCCATGATCAGTTTAACAGCCCCATGTGTGAAATCATGTTCAATTTAGGAGATCAATACTTGAGGATCAATCCCTTGCTGGTTCTGTATTTGAAAAATATGTTTAACAAATGATTTGTTCCTGCACTAGAGTCTGGGGAAACATTTAAAAACCTTTTTAGTCAGATCATAATAATACTATATGGCACTTAAATAACCACGTTTTAGTCATTTGACAAGCTGTTTTCAGTTTAAGCTTTTTAACTGTCTGTGTTTACCAATCATTGAGCTATTTTCTCTTCAAAACATGCATTAAAACTTTTACTGTGTTAAAATATAAAATGTAACCTACACAGATAAAAGCAATTTCAGTAATATAAGATAAAAGAAATAAAGACGAGAGGTCAAGTAAAATCAGGATGAGGTCTTTGATAAAAGTATGTTTTAAGAAAAGGTTTAAAGCCCCTGAAGGCAAAGACTCTGTCCTCTCCACTTTTAAGCCTGGCTTCTGGAACAGATTAAAGAAATCCTCTGCCCATGGATCTCAAACTATGTGCAGACTTGTATAAAGAGCCAGGCCACAAAGGAGCTCAAAAGTAATCAAACATCTCTTAAAATCACTTCTTAAATATACCAGTGTGAGAGGTGTTAATGTTGCCGTGCCTTGTGGTTCTGGTTGAAAGTCCAGCAGCTGTGTTTTGTCTGTCATCAATCAACAGAATTTGAGTTAAAATGTGAGGAGGGTGTTGCAATAATCAAAGCATGAGGAGATAAAAGCACATAAGGTGTTTTCAAAATTTGAATTATGTCTTCTTTTTATCAAGTATTTCTTTCCGCAGTTTTGATCAGTTTTAATTAATGCAAAAATCTGTATTTGTAGTTGCTGAAACTGATGAAAAAGATCAGAGGTGAGCAACACAAACTGTATGGGCATTCAGTCTCATAGCTGTACAGGCTCTGTAATCTCTGTCCATGGTGCTGGATCTATACATCATAAATAGCATCAGATGGCTTGAAGACCAAAAACAGTGGATTAAAAACAATCATTAAGTTTGGTTTATGGGTTATGTAGCCTTTTTAAGTGAGTTTCCACATACAAGTCTTTAGGTTTCTATTGTCATCAGATCACTGTTTTTGTTGTCTTCCAGGATAGATACATAGAGCTTTTATAGCTGTGGAAAAACACTGGATATGTTGAACATTTTAGCCTGAGATTTCTGAATTCTCAACACTTACACAGACCACTATTAAACCAGATGATGTTTCATATTGATATCTGCTCCCAGAAGGGTTGCAAAATACAGCTTTATAATTTTACAGTTGTGTTACATTTATTTTTAATACCCCTGTCCCTACATTCCTCAAGGAAAAAGGTGTGTCTCAGCATAACTGTATCAGGGCCAAAATATGTCTACCAGGTGGGGATGGCAGCTTAGTGTTACAAACCCCAGGCCTCTGTGAAAGGTCACTACCTGACATTCATCGAACCTGACATTCATATTTTCACAGGGCCCAGCAGGACTGCAGCTAACACCTGGCTGGAATCCCGTGCATGGCCACTGTCCCACTCATGCCTTGGAAAAGACCCAGAGAAGCGACCTAAAGTCAGGGGAAGTAGAAGGGAAACCAGACGAAGGAAGGAAGCGCAGGCCAAAGAGGGGGCGACGACCTTCAGTTTGAGAGGAGGAGAACTCTGAAAGTAAGAGATATTTGTGGTTTTGCATGGTGGGAGGCTGTTGATACTAACTCGATACAAAAGAAATGAAATCAAATTACTTTTGCAGCTAGTTTTTCAAGATATTTATCACAATCAGTCTTAAAATCCCGTGTGTGCAATCATTGCATGTAAACTCATACTTGTTTGATTAAAACCTCCAAATTTTCAGAAATATTATTCATTTTACATTCACCTTTCCTTGTCTGAGGTTTCCTTTTTTTATTGCATAGTTTGAAAACCATTTGCATCTGTAACATATTGATTGTGTCACATTCAGCTTCACACTACTTAGCTTGCATTTTTAAATAATTGCCCAGAAAAATGTAAGCAAGTCTAATTTCCATTGTTTCAGCTATCCAAAAACTTTGTTTCCCTGTGGTTCTGTTTCAGGACACACAAATATACCGCAAAGGAGGAGAACATACATTCACCCATTGCTGTTTATTTTCACACTGTATTCTTGGCAGCACTGACCCAATCTCCTTAGCACAGACATGTTTAAAGGATTAAGGATTATGTTCGAAACTGACCACGTCCCCTGTGGGGCCTCTTAATTACGATATATGTTTTAGCAATGTACGCAATCTAATTCATGTCAAGGATATGAGAGACTGAGGCTTTTACACAGTGTGTTTGAATAGATGTATAAACACAAGGAAGGAGAGGGTTTCTGTTTCCTTTTTGAGTTTGACCACAGTGGGTTTCATAAGACCCAGAGCGTTGGCTTTTGAAATCATTTTTATTCAGCTGCTTGATTGAAGAGCACAGCCTGCTGGTCACAAACTAATATGAAGGCTGCTCTGTTAAGAATATCTGCATCTATGGAAGACTTAAATGCTACTTGGCTTGGGCTTAGGAATTACAGATTTATTACAGAAAGACTTTGTTAGACTTTGCTGTGAAGATGCCTTTACCAGGCAGAGACAGGCTGACAAAAGACATGATCCTGTTGCACTGTGGGAAATGTAGGATCCATAAAAGTCAGGATATCTTGGCTTCTGATGCTCTGAGTTTAACCGTTCTTTTTGTGTCTCTCTTGCAAGTCCTTTAACTTCATAATGTGCTTATACAATATAGATATAGTTAATGTTACCTGCCCACTATGTTAATGCAAGATGTAGTGATGGGAAATATTACAAAAAGCTCCTGATTCCATACTTTGTCCAGGAGCTGCATTAAAAATCTAATACTCTTGCAGGAAATGGTAACTATAAATTATTCTTTCTTGAAATAAATGAATAAATAAACTGGTCAGGGGTTGCACAGAGACTCATCTAAATATGTGTGTGTCACATTATTACTCTGTTTTGTTGTTTTTCTCTGCTGCAGAAAAATGGTGGCTGTACCCCTCCATTCTTTCTATCTAATCATCTACACAGTGTTCCAGCTGTGCTCATTACACCTGACCCACGGTGGGGCATATTATGGACATAAACAGCCGCCTCAACAACACCAGCCCCTGCCACAGTACAATGATGGGTACCCTCAACAGCAGTTTTTGGGGAATGAGATGCCATTACCGGCACAGTATGGAAAAGAGCTTCCTCAGCTGCCTTTGCAACTGGGCAAAGAGAGGCCACTAACTGAGGGCAAAGGTGAGATCAGCTAGTTAATGGAAAATGATCAGTCATCATTTATTTTCACAGTCATTAGTGGGTCAATATTCAGTATTCACCTCCACCAAATGTTTCCTCTTTTTTTCAGGACAAACATTCCCCAGAGGGGCTAAAGGTCCACCTCCCGTTGGTCCTGGTGGCGAAGGTCTCAGAGAGGGACTGCAAGGAATTCAGGGTCCCCCTGGACCAGTGGGACCACCAGGACCACAAGGCCCATCTGGCCTACCAGGCCAGGGATTGCCAGGGTTACCAGGAAAGCCAGGGCCTCCTGGTCCCCAAGGTTACCCAGGAATAGGAAAACCTGGCATGCCAGGATTGCCAGGAAAACCTGGAGGACCCGGATTACAAGGACCAAAAGGTGACCTTGGTCCTAATGGTGGTGAAGGACCAACTGGACTTCCTGGGCCTGCAGGGCTCCCAGGTCCCCCTGGACTCCCTGGGATTTCAAAACCAGGAGGGCAGGGGCTGCCAGGACAACCAGGTCCTCTAGGGGAGCCTGGCCAAAAAGGTCCACCTGGGTTACCTGGTCCTCCAGGCATCAAAGGAGACAAAGGAATAGGTTTACCTGGTTTGCCAGGTTTGAAAGGACCTGCTGGACCACCAGGTCCACCTGGAAATGTGGGCATCCCTGGCATTGGTAAACCTGGCCTCAATGGTTTCCCTGGACAACCAGGAATACCAGGAAAACCTGGTCCTCCTGGAGAGCCAGGACTAGCAGGGCCTCCTGGTGAAAGTGGTCAACCAGGGCCACCGGGCTTGCCAGGAATTGGAAAACCAGGAAAAGATGGTTTAAGAGGGCAACCGGGGCTCTCTGGAGGGAAAGGGGAACCAGGCCCTCCTGGTTTACCAGGGGGGCCAGGACTGCCAGGCTATGGTAAACCAGGGTTTCCAGGACCTAAGGGTCACAAGGGACATGCTGGTGTTCCTGGACCTCCAGGCCCAAAAGGTGACAAAGGTCATGGAGGTCTTCCAGGGGTCATTGGTCCCACGGGTCCTAGTGGTATGCCTGGTCCACCAGGTCCAATAGGGCCCCCTGGTAGTCTTGGCTTCCCAGGGCAAAAGGGAGAGGATGGTGCTAGTGGACCAAAAGGAAATCCAGGAATTAAGGGCGAATTAGGGCCTCCAGGTCTTCCAGGACAGCCAGGCCGGTCAGGAGAGGGTGGACAACCAGGGCCAAGAGGTTTACAAGGCCCTACTGGTCCTAAAGGAGAAGCTGGTATTAGGGGTTTACCTGGTGCCCCTGGTGCCGCAGGACTACCAGGACCAAGAGGAGAGGGTGGACAACCTGGAGAGACAGGCCACCAGGGACCACAGGGAATTCCAGGGCTTACAGGACCAGGGGGACCAATCGGACCTCCTGGGCTGCCAGGGCCAAAAGGCGAAACAGGCATGCCAGGAAAACCTGGCTATCCTGGTGACGGAAAGCCAGGACTCCCCGGTCATATTGGTCTTCAAGGTAACCCTGGCCCCAGTGGCCCGCCTGGACTTCCAGGGCAACCGGGACAACCTGGACCCCCAGGTCCTCCAGGACTACCTGCTGTATCTCCTGACCTGGGGCAGATTCTCCCTGTAACTGGCCCATACACTGGCCAAAAACAGGTCTACAGGAAGAATGGAGGCGAGATTGGTGGAAACGGCCCAGAGATGCCTGCATTCACTGCCAAGCTCACAAATCCGTTCCCTCCTGTCGGCTCTCCAGTCATCTTCGACAAACTCCTGCACAACGGCAATCAAGACTACAATCCCCAAACTGGTATTTTCACCTGTACCATACCAGGGATCTACTACTTTGCTTACCATGTCCACTGCAAAGGAGGTAATGTGTGGGTGGCACTGATGAAGAACAATGAGCCAGTGATGTACACTTATGATGAGTACAAAAAGGGCTTGCTGGATCAGGCTTCAGGGAGTGCTGTACTCCCATTACGACAAGGAGACACTGTACACATACAGCTGCCGTCAGACCAGGCTGCAGGACTTTATGCTGGTCAATATGTCCACTCAACATTTTCTGGATACTTACTGTACGTGATGTAAGAAAACACAAAGGTGATAGCGGTGACATAAGATGGTAAATTTCACCATATTGATAAGAGAATGCAAAGGTACAATATAGGTCAAGTTTAAAGGTTTACAATGAGTGGTGGCAGAATATCTTTAAAAAAACGTTTTGATAGCAGCAACATACTTCATTGAATTAGTTTTTGCATTATATGCATCACATCTGTTTTTACACACACGGTTGGAGTATCAGAAAGCAGTTATAAAACAATGAGCGCAGTTTGCATAGAAATTTTGTGATAACCCATCTGGTTGCTGGCTGTGATGTTGCTGTGGAGAGCAAAGGTCAAAAATACTACCAAATATCTCAGTTGTCATAATCCTTGTATGTTTACATTGTGCATTTACTCTTATATCCATACATACATAATATATCAGTGTTCATGACTTTACTGGAATAATTCCTGGAACAATGAGGCTTTATGTCGCAGAATCGTATTCACTTTTCACTCATCTTTTGCTTTACAGTTATAAACTGTACACTGGGCACATATGATCATATTGGTTTAATTGTACAATGCATTTACTCACAGTTATCGTAACAGACACTTGGGTTATGTATTAGGGGTCATCATACAGTTATTAAGTTATTGTTGATGTTCTATGTTATTTGGAAAATGCAGCTTTCAACAACAGCATCTTATGTCTGAAAACCTTTTTGGATATTTTATCCAATTTCATACTGTGTCCAGAACAGAAAAAAAATATTTGGCCCACAATTTGGCAAGGGAACCATTGTTTGATACTTTTGTTTTGACCATTTGCTGTCACAGATTTGTTTTGTTTGTACTAAATATGAATTCTTTGAATGGTTTTCGTCAGCTTGTCAGTACTCTCTGTAATTTATTTGTTTGACTACTGATTACTTGGGATTGCTCTGTTTTTTGTTAGAGTAAATGAGAGAATTCATTCCAAAATGCAGAACACATGTATGTTCTGTGGCAAAAAAATAAGACAAATATTCAAGAAAGCTCATACCCATATCAAAGTCTAATAATCAATGTGTCACTGTTTTTCAGTTTTTATTGTCAATTAAGGTGTTCAAACTTTTGGAATGAAATTCTTTTACAACTTTTTCCCTCCTTTTTGTTCTTTTTAACGTATTTTAACAAAATATGTGAATTTTGGTCTGTGTTGCTTTTACTGGTGACTTTTAATAAAGACAGAAAAACAGCAGTTTTGACTGGTTTATGCCTATGACGTTGTAAATCTGAATAAACAATCATGCATTATTGATTTATTATATATTTAGGTCACGAAGGTAGTTCACAGCAGTTAGATGGTCGAGGTCTTTTATTTAACACTTTGGTTTTCTTTCATCCACTTCAGGTCTTCAGCTGCTGTCGTCTTCTCCTCCTGCACCACACATTAATCAAGAGGAGAGAGAGTAGGGGAATGACCCGCAGTAAAGATCCAGCTGACTATACTGTGACATTATCATGCTTATATATTGTTATATATGATGTTTTGTTTAAAAAATTTTTTTGCTGTTGTTGACTGCAATGTATGTCTGCGACACCTGGCCTTTGCCGTATTTGGGAAGATAGCAAACTTGCTGTTTAACTTCAAAATTCATCACGTCAGCTAACGTTTATCGGCCTCTCTTTCAGGGTTTCTACCTCGTATTGGACTCAGAAAATAAATTGCCATGTAACGGTCTATCGGCCTCAACTAAACAGCTACTGTAAAAGTTACTGCCGGAGCAGTACCTATGTACACCAGCTGGGTGTACATACAGTAGGTAATCTGAGCAATGCAATTCATTAAGGATGAGTATCTCCTGTAGTGCAGTCTCTAAGGAACCACTTGTAAAAAGATACAGATGGGAACAACTGTGGTGGGATTTGCCTTACATGTAGGTGACAGCAGCAAAACAGTAAGACATGTTTTCTAAACAAATTCAGCACCTACTGAGCAGGGAGCTCAAAGAAGAGGCAGCCATTCAAACAGCTGCAGTGCTGGCATCGTCAGGAAAAGTCTCACTGACAACAAGCTGCAGACTTTTTTCTCAGTGCACATGGCTGACTGAGGCACTCAACAGAAGTCAGCCACTGTGATTTCACTGCTTTGACAAATCATAATGTTAGGTTCATTTTTAACAGGTCGGGAACGGGAACTGTTTGAACGATCTGATGTGAGCATGGCATCATGAAAGACACCATCCAGTAGCATTATGGGAAGTGTAGGAGCAGGGTTTCTGGAAATCAAGAGGCTAAAACTCATTATCTCTAATCTGTCGTTTACAAGTCTGTAAACTTTATGGAAAAAGTCAATATCTGGAGGGACAATTTAAAAATGCACAAACTCAAGCTCATTTCTCAAGTTATGGAAGAAAAGCCTGTCACAGTATAACAGCTAAATTACTCAGTAATTTAATGTGGATGAGCCACCCGTAAACAAAATGTCAGTTGGTGTTAGCATTACCATGGTGTTGGCATTACCATGCTAACACATGGCATGGATGTTAGCATTAGCATTAGTAGCAAGCGTTAACATTAACGTTAGCATAAACATAGAGCGTTAGCATTAGCCTTATCGTTTGAGGATGTTTTTGGCGATGCTCCCTTTTTGGCATGTTGTTGTTTGTTTGTGTTAAAGTGTTTGTGTTTCTGTGGCTAAGGCGTTCCTGCCACGTTGTTGCCAACTGTTTATTAGTCTGTTTGTCTACAACTGTTTGCATCTCTGTACCATCAGTAGCACGCCATTAGCATACCGTAGCATTTTACTGCTTCCTTGTAGTTTGTAGCTCCAGCTTGGTCATTTTAAGTCAGTTTATGGTGGATTATCGTCGTCACGTTTCTTCTAGTTGCGGGTCTAGCAGTTTTCAGTGTGGCATTGTGATCATTTTGCAGTTTTGTTTTTTGCCTCTTTGGCGTTTGTGTGTCTTTATAGCTTTGTGGTAGTAATCTATCCACGGCCATTCATTGATCTCACCATTTGTTTGTGGTGACTGACTGAAATTATTATAAAATGATTTTAAAAATGGCTTTCCTCTCTGAGATCAATGAAGTCATAGTAACATGATGAATTTATTCACCTCAAAAGTCAAAGTGTGATTGTTGGTTGCAGTGTTTAGTTTTCAGTGTTGTATTCTTCTACATTGTTCAGGTGTTGGAGATGAACTATTCTTTATTAATGAGGTTATTTGTTGGACTTGTGTTTTCCAGGTTTACTGGTTCAGCTGCTGCAGCCTGGACACAAACACCAGCTCCCACCTTAAAAACCAAACAGAGGCCTGGACTACGAAGGGAGTTTAACCCACTCTGATTTAACTCGGGTTATCAAGGAACGTCAGGGTTGACAGACGTCGGCTGCCTCGATCTGCGTTAACTACGGCGACGGTGAAGATGTCAGTAAGTTGAGTCAGTGTTGACTTAATTCTCAGATGAAGAGCGCACGTTAATTCTGTCGGTTTATGAGGAATTTAAAGAGACTCTAACGACACAATGTAAAACCGTAGCTGTCAACAAAGCCAGGGAGACTGGTCACACGTTCTCTGGATTCTTCATCTGTAATATGGAAGAAGGACACGGAAAATATGTGATGGTTTTTCAGATACTTGGATTACAGTCAACACGTGGGTCACATGTTTGAAAATGAGCTGTTACTCTCTGTGAATGATGATCTGCCTGGAACACTGTGGCTGTATATGTATGAATGTAATGCTGTTATGTTTAGTGTGAACTTCATGTTAACAGTATTTAACATGATTGTATAAAATGGTTCACATTCGCTATCATTAATACTGCATGTTTTGGTATGATACAGTAGTAGTGTCATTTAATATAGTACTGTCATCCAGTAGTCTTGTCTAGTCAGTTCTGCTGCTGTCTAATAGTGTCATGTCCTGTACTGTCTTGCCCCTCTCTACCAGTGTGTTCCACAAAGCTTACTGTGCTTCATTATCAACTGTAAAGCTCTGACTCACCTTTGTGCACTGTACTACAATTACAACGGCCTGTGGCATTATATTGTCTTTCAGGACAATAATACCCCCATTTAAAGGATTATTGAAATCGATAATATGCAACAGTAACGATGCTAAATTCTGCTGCTTGACCGTGAGAAAGAAAAATTACAAATTTGAAAAATTAAAAATGGAAAATGCAGAGCGTGAAAAACAAAGTTTAAATTTAAAGTTCACAGTAATGTACATGATTCCATGTGATTTCCCAAATATTTAATGCTTTTTCTTGTCATATGTGACAGGTCATTTTCTGAGACAGTTCTCTTATGTTTTGAAAATGTTCTGGTTCAGCTGTAATGTTGAATACTTTTCTGTGTTTTCTTGGTTAAACTGTTGATGAACAGGTCACAGTGTATTGATCATTGTGCTTTGTATGTTTCTCTCTGTATTTCCTGCAGGTGTCTCCACTTCGTCCACGATCAGAGAATCTTTGAACAATGAAGGAATTGTTTAGACCAGGACAGAGGCCTCCAGGTAATTCACAAACAGCTTCATCACCTGTCCAACACAGAGCACAGACATTAAATTATATATCATCTAGGTTATCTGTCTCTCATTTTGTCTGCATCTCTTGACCAAATTTAGTTAAAATTTATCTTACGATGGAGAAACAAACATTTCCATCCACTGCTGTTGTGTGAATACGAGCAGCTGGTGGAGTCACTTCTCCAGTCAGAGCAGCTTCTTCTGTTTTTGTGAAGAAAACAAATTTAACTGATGAATCCAGAACAAGAAGAATTTAGTGTCCTTTACTTCTATTGAGTGTTCAATACCCAGGAACGCTTTTATGTTGATGTGTTAAAAGTTACATGTTTATATGAATGTTTGTTGTGTTTTTCTCCACAGAATTCAAACTTCAACCATTAAATCACAGAGAGAAGAGACAGACATAAAGATGTTTCCAGAAGGTCAGTGTTTATTCTTTGTAGTCTGACCCTGTCATTTAGAACAGAATAGAAACTTCAAAATTTATTAGTGTAAGAGAATATAATCTGGTGTCATATAGTGTAGTTTAGTTTAGTGTTCTTCTTGTCTCTTATTAATTAAGTTTTCTCTGTTTCATAACACCCTACATACAGGTCTCTGAAACGCCACCAGTGCTGTCGCATATCCCATAACGCCAGGGAGTCAAGAGCGCTTGGGCAGGCGTTCACACTTTGTCTGCTTCAGGTAAGATTACAACTCGCAGTCCCTTTTCCTTTTCTTTTAGTGTTTGCATTTGTTTGTATAGCCTCAAAATTTACTGCCAAAGGTGATCTTTAAGTGTCCAAGCTCATCAGTAGTAGTCTTAGTATCATGTTGTCAGTCTGTCCATCTAAATACTGTTGTTTTCTTTCATCCAGAATCACTTCTGTCTCCGACTGACCCTCCTCCCACTGAAATCAACCCGACTCAACTCTACTGTGACATTGAGTATTTTTAACTGTTTTCCATGCTTTACTAGTTTATGACAGTATTTAAGTGTTTATGATTGTTTGTTATGCTTTACTGTATTATGACATTTTTGAATGTTGTTCATGCCTTGAGTGTTTTTGACAGTTTTCCATGTTTTACTGTTTGCCTTGTTGTACTGACATTTTTGACTGTTGTTCACTGTTTTGTATGTGTTTTTATTGTGTGACAATAAATTGTGTGTGTGTATTGTGTTTCCTGTTAGGAAGAGATAGCAGAGGAATGAGAGTAAAGGGATGGGACACGCTTTGGCCCAGCCCTTTACTCAGATAGGACAGTGTAGATGAGCATGGGAATAACATGCAATAAACACTTAGCTGAACTGGGGCACATGAGCCTATATGGGTGCCCCATTTTTTAAAAAAAATTTTTTCTGTTTTTTTTCCATTGACATTTTTTTTATTTTTCCATTCAAATTTTTGAGATTTTCATTTTTTCAATGTAACACTTAAGAATAAAATTTTTCCTCCAAAATTTCTATTGTTTTCTATACAAAAATTGCATGTAATTACACACATTAAACCACACCCCTTTTCATTTTTTTTTTCAAATTTTATTAATTCATAAAACACATATCAAAAAATTTGCGACTGGACCCAGCACCCACCCGGTACTGCCCAGGGAAGGTTGATTGTGGGGTAGGTATGAAACTCGGGCCATGTTGCAACTCGGACCCTGAAAAAAAATTTTTTTTTTATAACAGTTGACAGGAACAACGCATTAAAACAGTTGGGAAGAACACATGAACATTAAAAAAAGTGATCCAGTGACAGCTGTCTGTACGCCCATGGGTTCACTGCAGACAGGAGATGATCGCAGCTAATTCTGCATACTTAGAATAAAAATATGTGAATAAATGTATATGCTGTGATTACTGCAGGTATGGGTGGGTGGGCCAGGTATTGTTAAACTAGCCCACCTCCTCTAAAAAAGATCCAGTCCAAATGGAGTTGAAGTCGGGTTTAGACGGGATCTGTCACTTTATTTTTGTACATACATCTGTTTTTATTAAGTCCATAATACTCCCTGCTGTAAAACAGTGAAAATAAAGAATGTGATTCTGCGTGCCTCCTTAAATTTGCCATAAAATCACATTGATTAATTGAACATTGTGTATTTGAGTCTGCAAAAACATCTTATTGTGTGGAGGTGACTTTAGACTAAACAAACATGGCGGATCACAGCGGACCCCCCCCCCATTTTTAAACTTTACTCATCATGAATTCATCATGAAAACAACAACGTGTCAGATTGACTATCGATCCGTTCCAAATGACAGCCAATACAGCGCATGCTCGGATTTCCTCGAGTACCCTCCACACACACAACAGGATTTCTGACCGTAAATACCCTAATAAACACGTGTAACATTTGTCAGAGCGGCCGGGGAGCGTAAAATCATTCTTAATCCACCTGAAACCACAGGAAACTCCTGCAGGATCACCGTTAGAGCCATCATAGCGCCACATTATTGTTCAAGGATTTTTACTAAAGATATTCGCTTTCAGGGTCAATAAAATGAATTAAACCCATATCCTACCTAACCTTACTGATAGCAATGTAAAGATGAAACACTAGGGGGCGCAAACGAAAAGCAGAGTTTGACTAAGTTGAACAAACACCTGTCAGCGCCGTGACACCAGAGTGTTGTATGGAGCGGGTTGAAGCAACAGAGAGGGAACAGGAATATTTCATCATAAAGATCGTTTCTCAGCACGTTTTCATTCAAATAAAACATTCTGACCATCACAACTGAATCTGATTTAATCATTCCAACCCTCACATAACTTTTGTTGTGATCTGGCGTTATATAAACTGAGATTGTGGTTAGGGTTAGGGTTAGGGGTGCGGGGGTGCGGGGTGGGGGTTGCACGGGAGGGGGAAGAGGGGTGGGGGGTTCTTTTATTTTATTTTTTAACTTTCAGGCTGTGGAGCAGGAGACGCTCAAAGAAAAATTGGCCCATAAACTCATAGCAATCATTTTTAATTGAAAACAGCTGCAGCTTTCTTCTGATTTCTCTGATGATGTCAAGTCAATATTTATTTATACAGCGTCAAATCATAACAGACGTCATGTCGAGGCGCTGTACACACAGAGCAGGTTTACACCGTGCTCTTTATATTATAATATTTATAAGGAGACCCAACAATTCAAACCATGAGCAAGCGTGGTGTGTTCATGAAACGGTCAAAGACTTTAAAGTGGGGATGAAGTCAGTCAGAGTATTACAAGAAACACAGAGCCTTCGGCAGCTCAACACAAACTAAGGTGGAGATCACCTGAAACCCCCCTCTGTTCTCTACTTGACTTGGTACAGTCCAGTCAGACACTTTGTCAGATTTGAGCGACAACCTCCGAGTGTCGTTTGAATCAAGAGAAATACGTGACAAAGTGTTAAATGCAACACAAATATAAAACAAACTGACTGTTCTGCAAACGTCTGTGGATTTATATGTTGTCCGCAGCAGTTCACACAATAAAACATCGATCTTATAGTGATTTATTCACGGGACATTTTGTTTGGGGGAATCACACACGTGTCAGAAACGGGATTCGATTCCCGTGAGACCTGCACAGAGTGAGGTCCAGCCGCCCCCCTCCTCTCCCCAGTGCACTGCCCCCTCCCCCCACGCTCTCGTCTATATAAGGCGCGCCGGAAACAGCGACTTCCTCTTTGACACCCGGCGCGCGCAGACGGAGCCACCGAGAACTGCTGCACGTGGTACAAACATTTGGTAACTCTCGCTTAAAATATCCACGCATTTATCACATTTTCTGCGTTTTTACTGTTGTCGGTGCAGTTATTAAATGGTTATCTTTCAATTTAAGTGTAAACGTGAGTCTTTTGTTGGCTTACTTTGCAGATTTTGACTAATGCTAGAATCCTTGCAGATTTCAACTCCTGCTAGAATCATAGCCTAACCTAACTACATCTGTTTCTTCTCTGTGTTTTCCAGAAACGGGAGGTGAGGAGATACACTCGTGTCTGCGCTGCTGTTTGTTTGGACCTTGTTATTTAACCTTTGTTGCATCCATTCACAAGTGTATCTCTGCACCTTTTGTTGCTGCTAGTTCTGCTGTAGCATTGTAATGCTAATGTTAATGCTAACGTTAAAGCTAATGCTAATGTTAAAGTTAAAGCTAATGTTAAAGCTAATGCTAAAGTTAAAGCTAATGTTAATGTTAAAGTTAAAGCTAATGTTAAAGCTAATGCTAATGTTAATGTTAAAGTTAAAGCTAATGCTAATGTTAATGTTAAAGCTAATGTTAAAGTTAAAGTTAATGTTAAAGTTAAAGCTAATGCTAAAGTTAAAGCTAATGTTAATGTTAAAGTTAAAGCTAATGTTAAAGCTAATGCTAATGTTAATGTTAAAGTTAAAGCTAATGCTAATGTTAATGTTAATGTTAAAGCTAATGTTAAAGTTAAAGTTAATGTTAAAGTTAAAGCTAATGCTAAAGTTAAAGTTAAAGCTAATGTTAAAGTTAAAGCTAATGTTAAAGTTAATAGTTAACAGTGTAAAACTGCACTAACAACAATAAAAATGCAGAAAATGTGATAAATGTGTGGATATTTTAAGTAAGAGTTACCAAATGTTTGTTCCATGTGCTCCAGTTCTTGCTGGCTAAAAAGTTTCAAAAGCACCTCGTATGCACAAGCATGTCCTATAAAACCAATAAGTCACTCCCTCCCTTCCTCCTGCCCCACCCCCCTCTGGCTCCTCCTACCTGCCCCTCCCCCTGACTCCTCCTACCTCCTCTGGCTCCTCCTACCTGCCCCTCCCCCTGACTCCTCCTACCTACTCTAGCTCCTCCTACCTGCCCCTCCCCCTCTGACTCCTCCTACCTAGCCCCACCCCCCTCTAGCTCCTCCTACCTAGCCCCCCCCACCTGATCTAGCCCCTCCCCCCCAGCTACCTCCCCCCCCCGAACTAAATTATCCTCTCCTGCTACCCCCTAACCCAGACGCTGGCAGTGAAGGGGATTCGAACCGGCCTCTCCCAGACCAGTCGACCATCCGGCCGCTGACGAACCCACTGCACCACCGTGCATCTGATATGAACAGAGCTCCGGGCGTATTTGACATCTTCATTTTGGCTGTTGAAAGTGAAAAACTCTTTGTCTCAACCAAGATTTGAACCTGCAACCTCTTGGTTCTCAATCACAACCTCTTGCCTGCAGACAAATCCACTGCACCACTGAGGATCTGATGTGACTAATGCTCGTGGCGCATTTGGCTTCTTCATTTTGGCAGTTGAAAGTGAAAAACTCTTTGTCTCAATCAAGAATTGAACTCACCAACTCTTGATTCCCAGTCCATCTCCTTAACCACTGACCTACAGGGTGAGACACCTGAACTTCTTTTTTCAAGCATTTCACTCTGTGATCTGCACACCAGCCTTCAAAAACTCACTGCCTCAACCAAGAATTGAACTCACGACTCTTGAACATGAGTCAGTGTTCTACCAGTCTGCACCATCTTGTCAGACAGTGGAGGACTCTTTCTTTAAGCATTTCAGCCTTTCTTTTGCACACCAGTCTTCAAAAATTCTTTGACGCAAGCAAGAATTGAACTCACCAACTCTTGAACATGAGTCAGTGTTCTACCAGTCTGCGCCATCTTGTCAGACAGCTGAGACACATTTCTTTGAGCCTTTCAGTGTTTACTTTGAGTGCTGGGCATCAAAACTCTGCAGCCTCTGACCCAAGACCTCAAAACCAGAGGAACCGATAACTCTGAACTTCAGTGTCGGTGTGAGCTATAAGGCGACGTGTTGATCAGAGGCTTTTGTCAGACTTTGATTCAAAAATCTCTGCTTGTACGACCCACAACTGAGTCAAATCCACATCCTCAGAACCTAAAGGTTCAGCTATCTCATCAGACCCTTCACACTTATTTCCTGGAGCCTTTGGGAGTTTACAGAGGGTCCTGGACTTCATCAAAATCCGCCACAACTCAAACCCAAGAACTTCAGAGGGGTCATTCCATATCAGATCAGAAAAGGTTGCTGCAGCACCATCTCTGATTTTGTTCAGACATTGACATGAACAGGTCCAGAAAACAAGGCCTGTACACAGCCCACGTTTTCATGTTTTCAGCCTTTGATATTATTCTGTTTTTATAACCTGACAAACACCTTATCTGAGAAGTCATGTTTGGACATTAAGACCTAGTACTATTATCACTGTCTCAGGGAAAAGAGGGAGAGTCTGAACTCAGCTCTGAGAGGGTTTCAGAAGGAGCACTGACTTACAGGGCCTGTGTCCACCAGAGGGCGCTAATTCTACTCTTCACAACAAGGCTGCACAGTTGCACACAACAAAACCAATTAACAAATGATTCTATTTAAAACAATGAGGAAAACTTAAACTAACAGTGACGTGTAATCAGTAAAATCAGCAGTGTAGCTGAGGCCATGAGGGAAGAAGTGTTTGTGTGGTGTTGTTTGATCCAGAAACACAAACCAAAGCCAGTGGGTGTGTCTCAGGGAGAAGAGGGAGAGTCTGAACTCAGCTCTGAGAGGGTTTCAGAAGGAGCACTGACATACAGGGTCTGTGTCCACCAGAGGGTGCTGATGAGCTCAGGTGCTCATGACCATGCTCACCTCCAGTACCTGCAAAGAAAGCAGCCACACTGCAAGTGACAGGCACACAGGGCAGAGAGACAACACAGCGATCTTACAAAGTTTGGTGAAGCTAGGAATAAAACTTATCAGGATGTTAATGCCCAGACATGGCTTCTCAGATAAGGTGACTTTGAGAGGGTAAAAATAAAAAATATCAAGAGCTAAAAACATATCACAGCATTAGATTTGAACTAAAGTTTCACCAAAACTGATAAGATGGAAGACAAACAAGACTCAACATGACTGAACCATTAAAGGTTTGTACTGCCTGACCATCTCTTTGTACCTGCACGATATCAATCCTTAGTTTTTCCAACTCAATTGCTTGGTGAGGTGGAGAAGGGAGAGGAGGGAGAGGAGGGAGAGGGGACTTGGGTTGTACCAAGTTGGGCCAGTGCAGAGTTCAGGGGGCGGGTTTTGAAATCACAGAAACTCTTCAAGCCACTGAGTCAAGCTACTGCTGAGGGAGAAACACAAACCAAAGCCAGTGGGTTGTGTCTCAGGGAGAAGAGGGAGAGTCTGAACTCAGCTCTGAGAGGGTTTCAGAAGGAGCACTGACATACAGGGTCTGTGTCCACCAGAGGGCGCTGATGAGGCTCAGGTGCTGATGGCCCTCTGCCATGCTCACCTGCAGTATCTGCAAAGCTTTTAAAAGCCTTATTTCAGGGAATCAAACACCGTATAGACAAAGAACAAACTAAATCTGAGACAGTGCAGCAACCACTCTCTTGGATTGAAACATCTGTGGACGTCAGATGTTTGGATCTGAACCAACAGCCTGTTTAAAGGGCTGCTCCTCATCAAGCCCCTGGGTCACAAAGGTCAAGAGGTTCTCAGTCTGTATTTTGGAGCGTCATTTCTCAGACTCCAGTCTTACTGGTGGGGTTTAGGCTTCAAGCCAGATTCATGTACTGTATTTTGGTTCAAATCAGCAATTAAATTCTGTTTTATAAATCTGGACTAGTTGCCTCAACAAAGAATTAGATCCACAGCCATTCTTTAATTACCAGCAGCTGATATTCAGTCATTTTGCAGATATAATAACCGTTAAAGGTTTGTACTGCCTGACCATCTCTTTGTACCTGCACAATATCAATCCTTA